>NC_088859.1:16555448-16815448 GCF_963853765.1 Magallana gigas | reverse complement strand
TATTATATAGACAGATTTAATTGGTCTTCTAGCGTTAATATTATGATCAGTTATTCAACGAAATGCCTGGCTTAGTGGATCCACCGATCGAGATCTTCTACATAAGTAGAGGGGCTCGAGCCGCCGATGCATCGGTACAACCTTTTTTAAAATTTGTTCTCAACTTTTTTTTATTTCGTGGGCGAATTTGCAATTACTTTAAGTACTATCATTTAATTACTTTAATTACTTAAGTGCATGGGTGCCATCAATAAATTTGTTTTCATTTCATTTATAAAGTTTGAAGGACAAACAATATTTTTATGATGGAAAAAATATACTTTGAGGCTGAGGATCGGATAACCTTAAACAAGATACTAGTATACCCTATTCATTGTCAATATATAGTTCTGTATTTAGTGGTCCAAGTTAGTGATGCGGTATAAAGCTGATATTTGGTCAGTTTTGTTTATTTTTGCTGAGGTGAGAGTTGTGGCCCCTGGGCCTTTTGTTTATTTTGATACCTGAAAATATAAAAAAAAAAACAAAACCGTGTTTTATATGTGTCACATTCATATGCATGCAGATCATCTCTTTAATTCATTTGCAGTAACCTTTTTAAACCTACCGAAACATGTATCTCCATGCTTACTTGAATGTTAAACGATCTGATTGAAATGAAAAACATCTTACATTGAACAATATTTTACATGTATTTGATATAAAAAGAGTATCTCTTGTATTTGAATAATTCGGTCTGGTTTGTTTTCCGATTTTCTGTTTCTTTTATCTAAAATATTGACATTGACATCTTTCTCTTTATTTCCATAAACTTCAGCGACACACACACTTCACTAAAAAAAATTCTGCATGGAACAGTACTAAGTGTAGAATACCTATAATAGTTTAAAGTAACCTATTATTAAGGTGTTTTTATTTTCAAACAGAAATTCGCTTGTCAGACGTCGAGTAACTTCACAATGCCAAATACTATCCGTTGATGTAAGCTAAGGACGAAACAGTAGTAAATGGCTGATCTAGAAGCGGGTTTTGTTGGTCGACCCCCCCCCCCCCCCCCCCGTTTTTGAAAAAAGGGAAAAAAAAGAAAGAGAGAAAAAGTGAAGAGGAGACGAGGAAGATGTTATATTTGTTTAATTAACATCCTGCCAACCAAACATGTGACAAAATTACTAAGAACGTCGCTACATCCGCATTTAAGACATTCGGCATGCACTGTTTAATTTTTTTTTTCACATTAGTGAAATGATTTGAAATGCAATTATATTATCATCAGAATTACACTGATATCTGTTTCAGCTTTGAATTTTGTAATCAAATTACGCCTGTGTGTGTGTGTGTGTGTGTGTGTTTACTAATTTATCTCAAAACAGACCGTTTCTTAGATTCACATGTATTGAAAAGAACTGCCCCACCTTTCACTTTTTTGAGCATATTAAAAGTTACCAGTATGAGGAAAAAGAACAGTTTTTTAAGGGTGGAGGGGGTAATATCTATTTTTTTTTTAAATGTCATTTGCAAGTCATCAAACCCCCACCCCTCCCCAACTCCACACAGGCGGGCAGTGATTTTTATGGGTTTTTTAGTTTTTTGTTTTTGTTTTGCTTATCATGTTGTTTTTAATTTTAAAAACAGAAAAATACAATAATAAGTCAATTTCCAATTAATTTAATATCTAGTATGATAATTCAGTAAAGATTTACCACATTGCCAATATTGATGTGCTATCGATTGCGATCAAAATGGGTCCTATTGGGTCTATTTGGGTAAATCGACGCGCCGCACAACCGGGAGAATTGCGAGGTATAGAATAGGGTACTTTTTATATCCTATAACCAGGCACTATAACCAGGATGTGCGCATGCGTGATCCAACTTTCCATCGGGATCGGTAAACGATTGGGAGGAAATTCGAAAGCTATTTGGAGGAACTTCGAACTGATATATGTGCAATTTAAAAATGCGATTTTTATATGAAAAATATGATCAGAAGTGATACAAATGTTATGTACATTAGATTTTACACAAAAAATTAAATAAATAATTGAGAGAACAATCAAAATCAATGTTACAGGAAAACAACAGGCACTTAGCATCGGAGGGGGGGGGGGGGGTTGGAATGGGGGCAGGGACAGGGGGACGGGACTGCCCCCCTCCAGCACACGTTTTCTCGCAGCAAATATTTTTCTTGAATTTACTTATAAAAAAGTAAATTAACATACAGTTGCACCCCCCCCCCCCCAATGTTTTTGGGACCATGTAAAATTTGAAATGAAAGAGAGGAAATAAACTGTGAAATTGAAGTTAAAGGTACACTTAGCCCCCTACCCCCACGGATAGTTTGCTACGATGCTAGGTGCCTGAACAAAATATCATGGTTTCATTACATACATGTATGCTAGTATAAAGACTTTATGTAAACCAATATTATCTCGTGCATTGTTCCATTCACCAGGTTCAACAAACACCTTAGTCCAAAATAAATAAAAAATCCAAGACTAGGAGGGGAAGAAAGAAGAAATCTATTTTCCGGTTTTTTTTTACTCAGGAGCTATTTTGTTGGGGGGGGGGTATTAGGGATGAACAGGTCACTGACCCCTTGTAGATCTACCCATGACCTATCACCAGGGTCTGTATACCCATAACCAGGGTCAGTATACCCATCACCAGGGTCTCCATACCTATCACCAGGGTCAGAGTACGTATCACCAGAGTCTGTGTGCCCATCACCAGAGTCTGTACACCCATAACCGAGGCCAGTATATCCATCACCAGGGTCTTCATACCTATCACCAGGGTCAGAGTACGTATCACGTGAGTCTGTGTGCCCATCACAAGTGTCAGTATACACATAACCAGGGCCAGTATACCCATCACCAGGGTCTCCATACCTATCACCAGGGTCAGAGTACGTATCACCAGAGTCTGTGTGCCCTTCACCAGAGTCTGTACACCCATAACCAGGACCAGTATACCCATCACCAGGGTCTCCATACCTATCACCAGGGTCAGAGTACGTATCACCAGAGTCTGTGTGCCCATCACCAGGGTCTGTATACCCATAACAGGGCCAGTATACCCATCACCAGGGTCTCCATACCTATCACCAGGGTCAGAGTACGTATCACCAGAGTCTGTGTGCCCATCACCAGCGTCTGTACACCCATAACCAGGGCCAGTATACCCATCACCAGGGTCTCCATACCTATCACCAGGGTCAGAGTACGTATCACCAGAGTCTGTGTGCCCATCACCATCACCAGGGTCTCCATACCTATCACCAGGGTCAGAGTACGTATCACCAGAGTTTGTGTGCCCATCACCAGGGTCTGGATACCCATAACCAGGGCCAGTATACCCATCACCAGGGTCTCCATACCTATCACCAGGGTCAGAGTACGTGTCACCAGAGTCTGTGTGCCCATCACCAGAGTCTGTACACACAAAACCAGGGTCAGTATACCCATCACCAGGGTCTCCATACCTATCACCAGGGTCAGAGTACGTATCACCAGAGTATGTGTGCCTATCACCAGGGTCTGTACACCCATGACCAGGGTCAGTATACCCATCACCAGGGTCTCCAGGGTCAGAGTACGTATCACCAGAGTCTGTGTGTCAGTCACCAGAGTCTGTACACTCATGACCAGGGTTAGAATACCCACCATCAGGGTCTCCATACCTATCACCAGGGTCAGAGTACGTATCACCAGAGTATGTGTGCCTATCACCAGGGTCTGTACACCCATGACCAGGGTCAGTATACCTATCACCAGGGTCTCCAGGGTCAGAGTACGTATCACCAGAGTCTGTGTGTCAGTCACCAGAGTCTGTAAACTCATGACCAGGGTTAGAATACCCACCATCAGGGTCTCCATAGCTATCACCAGGGTCAGTGTACGTATCACCAGAGTCTGTGTGCAAGTGTCACAAGTGTCAGTATACACATAACCAACAATAAAAAATCCAAGACAAGGAGGGGGAGAGGGTGAAATCTATATTTTTTTTCTTTTATTCAGGAGCCATTTTGTTTTTTTTTTTTGGGGGGGGGGGGGGTATAAGGGGTTAACATGTCACTGACCCCTAATAGATCTATCCATGACCTATCACCAGGGTCTGTATACACATTACCAGGGTCAGTTACACATCACCAGGGTCTCCAGGGTCAGAGTACGTATCACCAGAGTCTGTGTGTCAGTCACCAGAGTCTGTACACCCATAACCAGGACCAGTATACCCATCACCAGGGTCTCCATACCTATCACCAGGGTCAGAGTACGTATCACCAGAGTCTGTGTGCCCCTCACCAGGGTCTGTACACCCATAACCAGTGTCAGTATACCCATCACCAGGGTCATCATACCAATCACCAGGGTCAGAGTACGTATCACCAGAGTCTGTGTGCCCATCACCAGAGTCTGTACACCCATAACCAGGGCCAGTATGCCCATCACCAGGGTCTAAAAACTTATCACCAGGAATAGTTTACGAATCAATAGGGTCTGTGTGCCCATCATTAGGGTCAGTATATCTATCACAACAGTCATTGCACTTATCTTCAGGGTTTGTACATCCATTACCTTGATCAGTAGACTTTCACCAGGATAACTGTACCTATTACCTATCACCAGAGTTAGTTTACCTAACGGCCGTGTCAGTGTACGCATCCGTGGGTCTGAGGGCCCATCTCCAAGGTCAGTATACCTATCACAAGAGTCAGTACATTTATCACCAGTATATCTATCACATTCTCTATCACCAGGGTCAGTATACCTATCGACAGAGTCAGTGTAAGGGTCTGTAGCCAATCACAGGGGTCAGTATGTATCCATCACCAGAGTCGGTATACACAAAAGTGTAGATATTCTAAGGGTCAGCAAACGTAACACCAGAATCTCAAAATCTATAACCAGGGTAAGTATAACCATCACCTGAGACAGTATACCTATCACAAGGGTCATGAGTGTACGTATCACCAAGGTATGTGTGCTCTTCACCAGGATCAGTATACCTATCACCAGGGTCACTCTACTTATCAACAGGGTCAGTATTACCTGACTCAGGTAATGGATATACAAACCCTAATGATAAGTGCACTGACTGTTGTGTTAGGTATACTGACCCTGGTGATGGGCACACAGACCCTATTGATGCGCACGCTGACCCTGGTGATAGGTATGGAGACCCTGGTGAAGGGTAAACTGACCTTTGTTATGAATATACAGACCATGATGATTGGCACACAGACCCTAGTACTACGAACACTGACCCTACTAAAAGGTATAATGACCCAGGTGATATGTTTACAGTTCTGGTGATACGTACTCTGACTCTGGTGATAGGCATTATGACCCTGGTGATAGGTATTGAGACCCTGGTGATGGGTATACTGACCCTGGTTATGGGTGTACATACCCTGGTGATGGGTATACTGACCCTGGTTATGGGTGTACAGACTCTGGTGATACGTACTCTGGTCCTTGATATAGATATGAAGACCCTGGTGATGGGTATCCTGACCCTGTTGATGGGTGTACAGACCCCGTTGTTGGGCACACAAACTCTAGTGATGGATATAATGACCCTGGTGATAGGTATGGAGACCCTGGTGATGGGTATACTGGCCCTGGTTATGGGTGTACAGACCCTGGTGATAGGCACACAGACTCTGGTGACACGTACTCTGACCCTGGTGATAGGTATGGAGACCCTGGTGATGGGTATACTGACCCTGGTTATTGGCGGACAGACCCTGGTGATGGGCACACAGACTCTGGTGATACGCACTCTGACCCTGGTGATAGGTATGGAGACCCTCGTGATGGGTATACTAACCGTGGTTATGGGTGTACAGACCCTGGTGATGGGCACACAGACTCTGGTGATACGCACGCTGACCCTGGTGATAGGTATGGAGACCCTTGTGAAGGGTAAACTGACCTTTGTTATGAATATACAGACCATGATGATTGGCACACAGACCCTAGTACTACGAACACTGACCCTACTAAAAGGTATAATGACCCAGGTGATATGTTTAAAGTTCTGGTGATACGTACTCTGACTCTGGTGATAGGCATTATGACCCTGGTGATAGGTATTGAGACCCTGGTGATGGGTATACTGACTTTGGCTAAGGATGTACAGACCCTGGTCATGAGCACACAGACTCTGGTGATACGTACTCTGACCCTGGTGATAGGTATTAAGACCCTGGTGATGGGTATACTGACCCTGGTTATGGGTGTACATACCCTGGTGATGGGCATAATGACCCTGGTTATGGGTGTACATACCCTGGTGATGGGTATACTGACCCTGGTTATGGGTGAACAGACTCTGGTGATACGTACTCTGATCCTGGTGATAGATATGAAGACCCTGGTGATGGGTATACTGACCCTGGTTATGGGTGTACAGACCCGGGTGATTGGTATACTGACCCTGGTGATGGGTGTACAGACCCCGTTGTTGGGCACACAAACTCTAGTGATGGATATAATGACCCTGGTGATAGGTATGGAGACCCTGGTGTTGGGTATACTGGCCCTGGTTATGGGTGTACAGACCCTGGTGATAGGCACACAGACTCTGGTGACACGTACTCTGACCCTGGTGATAGGTATGGAGACCCTGGTGATGGATATACTGACCCTGGTTATTGGCGGACAGACCCTGGTGATGGGCACACAGACTCTGGTGATACGCACTCTGACCCTGGTGATAGGTATGGAAACCTTCGTGATGGGTATACTAACCCTGGTTATGGGTGTACAGACCCTGGTGATGGGCACACAGACTCTGGTGATACGCACTCTGACCCTGGTGATAGGTATGGAGACCCTCGTGATGGGTATACTAACCGTGGTTATGGGTGTACAGACCCTGGTGATGGGCACACAGACTCTGGTGATACGCACGCTGACCCTGGTGATAGGTATGGAGACCCTTGTGAAGGGTAAACTGACCTTTGTTATGAATATACAGACCATGATGATTGGCACACAGACCCTAGTACTACGAACACTGACCCTACTAAAAGGTATAATGACCCAGGTGATATGTTTAAAGTTCTGGTGATACGTACTCTGACTCTGGTGATAGGCATTATGACCCTGGTGATAGGTATTGAGACCCTGGTGATGGGTATACTGACTTTGGCTAAGGATGTACAGACCCTGGTCATGAGCACACAGACTCTGGTGATACGTACTCTGACCCTGGTGATAGGTATTAAGACCCTGGTGATGGGTATACTGACCCTGGTTATGGGTGTACATACCCTGGTGATGGGCATAATGACCCTGGTTATGGGTGTACATACCCTGGTGATGGGTATACTGACCCTGGTTATGGGTGAACAGACTCTGGTGATACGTACTCTGATCCTGGTGATAGATATGAAGACCCTGGTGATGGGTATACTGACCCTGGTTATGGGTGTACAGACCCGGGTGATTGGTATACTGACCCTGGTGATGGGTGTACAGACCCCGTTGTTGGGCACACAAACTCTAGTGATGGATATAATGACCCTGGTGATAGGTATGGAGACCCTGGTGATGGGTATACTGGCCCCGGTTATGGGTGTATAGACTCTGGTGAAGGGCACACAGACTCTGGTGATACGTACTCTGACCCTGGTGATAGGTATGGAGACCCTGGTGATGGGTATACTGGCCCTGGTTATGTGTACACTGACAATTGTGATGGGCACACATACTCTGGTGATACGTACTCTGACCCTGGTGATAGGTATGAAGACCCTGGTGATGGGTATACTGACCCTGGTTATGGGTATCCAGACCCTGGTGATGGGCACACAAACTCTGGTGACACGTACTCTGACCCTGGTGATAGGGTTGGAGACCCTGGTGATGGGTATACTGGCCCTGGTTATGGGTGTACAGACTCTGGTGATGGGCACACAGACTCTGGTGATACATACTCTGACCCTGGAGACCATGGTGATGGGTATACTGACCCTGGTTATGTGTATACAGACCCTGGTGATAGGTCATGGGTAGATCTACAAGGGGTCAGTGACCTGTTCATCCCTAATACCCCCCCCCCCCCCCCCAACAAAATAGCTCCTGAGTAAAAAAAAAAAAGGAAAATAGATTTCTTCTTTCTTCCCCTCCTAGTCTTGGATTTTTTATTTATTTTGGACTAAGGTGTTTGTAGAACCTGGTGAATGGAACAATGCACGAGATAATATTGGTTTACATAAAGTCTTTATACTAGCATACATGTATGTAATGAAACCATGATATTTTGTTCAGGCACCTAGCATCGTAGCAAAGTGGGTTGAGGGCAGACTCATCCAATCTTGCCTTGAAAAAAAAACCCAACTCAAAAATACTTTTTAAATAATTGAAAATCCTAATCCGTGGGGGTAGGGGGCTAAGTGTACCTTTAACTTCAATTTCACAGTTTATTTCCTCTCTTTCATTTCAAATTTTACATGGTCCCAAAAACATTGGGGGGGGGTGCAACTGTATGTTAATTTACTTTTTTATAAGTAAATTCAAGAAAAATATTTGCTGCGAGAAAACGTGTGCTGGAGGGGGGCAGTCCCGTCCCCCTGTCCCTGCCCCCATTCCAACCCCCCCCCCCCCTCCGATGCTAAGTGCCTGTTGTTTTCCTGTAACATTGATTTTGATTGTTCTCTCAATTATTTATTTAATTTTTTGTGTAAAATCTAATGTAAATAACATTTGTATCACTTCTGATCATATTTTTCATATAAAAATCGCATTTTTAAATTGCACATATATCAGTTCGAAGTTCCTCCAAATAGCTTTCGAATTTCCTCCCAATCGTTTACCGATCCCGATGGAAAGTTGGTTCACGCATGCGCACATCCTGGTTATAGTGCCTGGTTATAGGATATAAAAAGTACCCTATTCTATACCTCGAATTGCTTAGCCTGGTTCCCGAGGCCTTCCGATTGTGCAAGCACAGAAGTTGCACAATCGGAAGGCCTCGGGAACCAGGCTAAAGAATTGCGTTGAGTCAAAGTTCACAAGCCATTTACCTGAACAACAAGGACTGAGGAGGAGATAGGGTTATTTCAAAACGGGATTGTTAAACTAAAATATTTGACAATGAATCATCAACAGTGAGTTAATGAATTTAAGTTCAGCGACGATGAGAAGACAAATAGTTCTCGCTATCATTTCATTTTCATGTTTAGTGTTTGTGAATGGACAAAATACAACTTCAAATACGCAAACGAGTCCAACTGGCACACGTTTGGGAGAGGAATCGGCCCTTAAAAAGGGAGCGAAACCTTTATATGATCTGGTGCATGGATTTTTAGACAGTGTTCAAGAATATGATTTTATTGCTGACGACAGTGCTAAAATAAGTAAGTTTTTAAATTTAAAGGAAAAAAAATGAAAGGAAAAGATTTAACGTCACACAAAAGGTGGATTTGCACATGCATGTATTTACCTCTGAAATAATCTCTGAAGTAATCTAAACTCCTTGGTGCAAGTGTGATTGATATGTTCATTTGGTTATTTTAGAGAAAAAGAGAGGGTGGATTGGCAATATTTTACATGTTATAACTCCAATTATGAAAGACAAACAATACCAGTATACTTCATTATTACTTATTAATTCTTTTGACAACTCATTATTATAGATCCCTGTATACTATACTTAGTACAATATACTTAGAAAGTCTCTATCATATTTGTATATCAATTCATGCTGTACAGTTATAGATTTTTAGTATAGATAATTCAGTCATTTGTCATAATCTGATAATTGATCAGTGGAACTGATTATTGACAGTATTACATAATGATCAACATTTTTAACAGGGATGGGATTTTTAATCTCTTGTTAAAGTACAAGTACACAAGTAAACAAATTTTGTTTGACTTAAGGAACGCATATTTTAACTTTACGTCATCACTTGATGTACTCTCCTTATTAAGTGTATGTAGGATGCTAACAAACATCACGTATACGTGTAGCAAAACCTCAGGACATTTACTCAATATTATCATATTTTAAAGAAAACAAATTTGCTTGAAGTTTTGATTACATTTAAAGCTGAATATATTGTTTCTTTTTCTAAAGCCGGTTTAATATAGAGGAAAATAATAAATGAATAAAAGATGGTAAGAATTTTTTTTTTTTATTAATTTGTTGGTGTCCCCCTTTTTCGCATTGAATGATTTATATACCATTGATAGTACATCTTTTAAGCAGCTTTAGATTCATAGGAACCAGGAAGTGTTCTTGTAAAATGAAACACAGTAATCATTTTGTAAACTGAGGAAATTCATTTCTACTCCACTGATTTTAAATAAAAGGTTAGCATTGTTGGAGTTTTTAGTGGCCAAGAGGTTGACATTCCACTTTAAATAGTCCCTGTTTCATGCTTACATGTGAAAATGATACATTATGAATAGGTGTAGTCCTGCTGTCATAATACGTCTTAATTCACCAGTGATACTCATAATGATAAAACTCATGCATTTATGTGTACCTTTAACCCGGTTGATTCTGATTTTATGCAAGATGTGAAATGTTTTTAGAAAGGCACACATGACACATTAAGTTTGAATTCTGAGTCAGAAATAAACCGGTTGTTTGTTGACAGATTTTACTCTGAGGTACATGTATTGCAAAATCTTTTTGTCACGTTTTGTAAAAGACATTCATGTATGAGAAGAAAAACTGTTCAGATATTTATAAAAAAAAAGATGAAAAACCATCAGTATTGAAAAAGAGACAGAATTAATTTGATTAATTCTATTTAAGACTTGATTTAATACACAGAGTTTGAAAAAACTCATGCAACAGCAGTCAAGCACTTTGAGTATTCCCCCTATCTGTTTATCTATTTTACAGTTCAACAATGGGACATATAAAATTTGATAAGATACCGGCCGTGTGAACAGTTTTCTAATCCAGTTCAATATGTATATGTGTATCATCCTTCGACTCACCCCCCTGCTTGTGTTATACCTGTTATGGCCGCACTCTGCCTTATGTAGATTTCTCCCTTTGGTCTACTAAATAGGAAATGACATTTATTTGTCTATGCATTTTCCACCTGGACACCTTGTTCTCAGACTGGTCCACGTCCCCTTCATTAATTTTATTACCAAGTTATTATGGGCCGGCTAGTTTCGGTTTGACAAAGAGGTTTCTCTCACGTCTCTTTATTGTTAACAACCTTTTCATTGTCATGACATCATGCCCCATCCCGGCTTTGTTTAAATACGTACAGAAAATCGTGATCGTATTTATAAATGTAATTGTATATGTACTGTCAGTGTTAGTAAGTAACTGCAGATTGAAATTGTCCATAAGTGTTAATATACAAATTATGTATACATACGCTGTTTTTTGTGGATCAAAATTCTCTACATGTGGAAATGCATTATAAAAACAGATACTTTGATTCTTGGAACAGATTATCTAACAATGAATAATCATCTCTTTGTCAGGCTTCGAAAGAATTTCAAGTACATAAATATTTACTACCGGTATATATTTTAGCTAACAAAGTGTTGTTAAGTTGTTGTACTATATGTCTATTATATGTCTATTCACAGTTCAAGGGATCTATCATGGAATAATTATCTATCTGACAGATTTAGAGACAATTCCATATGTACATACATGTGTGTTTATTATGTATTTTAGTTACAAAGTGTTACTAAGTTGTTGTACTATGTCCATAACATGTCTATTCACAGATCAGGGGATCTATCAAAGGAATAATTATCTATCTGACAGCTTTAGAGAAAATTCCATGGACATGTATCATTATGATCAATGCTGGACATGAACGCCCTTGAGGGCCCCAGACTTACGTAGACGTTCTGTGTAATTTTTGAATGACTTAGATCAGCAGTTGATTTTATAGGACTTTAATTTCTATCTTTGTTTGACCAGCACTCCAGGAACATCTGTTATTCAAATACACACTCACCTTTGTGCCATAAATAAGATATGTACAAAGAAAATCATGACCATCTTGATGTAATCTCGTTTGCCAGATGTTTTTAGCAATATATTTTAGGTAACTAAAAGTGCTCACTGCAATACAGTAATTGCATATATTACCATGATTACTGAAAACTTATTTTCAGCTTGCCAGATTTTTTTTTTTTATCAGACATGATCCATATGAACTAGCTTCAAGTTTTTTTTATTTATCATAGATGTAAACATTACAAATTAAAATTTAGATTTAAGGTAAAGAAAGAAAAAAGCGTCATTTTATCTTGATAAGTATCCAATCACTTATAGAACACAAGGGCCTGAGGTGAAATTGACAAGCTTGTGGGCTTGTAAAACGACCCTTTTCCTCGCTTTTTAATGGCAGAGTTACAAGAAGTTGAAGTGAATTCTAATTGTAAGCACTTAATAGCTTCAATAAACTCTTACGTTTGTTTTCTTTATCTCATCATGCACACATTGTTGTTCAAGTATTACGGAAGCCTGAAGAGAAGGATTATGGTCGACAAAAGACACGTTTTTGGGGAATTTATGGTCAGCTTGCTCTGTTTAGGAAGCAAGAAAAAAATGTGTCTTTTTTCAGAAGGAAAGGATCCAAATAGAAACTGTCGGGGTTTTTTTTGTACAAAGAGATAAAATTGCCATGGTTTCACAATGTTCTATTGTGCGAGGATGACAGAAATTAGATAGGGATGATGAATATCAGGTACAGCTTTGCTGAGATTTGACAAGACCTCAGGATATTTTCCACCTACAGATATATGATATACAGATGTGGCCATTTTATATCGATTTCATGATAAGCTTTTAAATGTGGCCTTATTGCTTTTGTTGTTAGGTTAAAATGAGATTTAATACATTTTATCATGTCCATACACTGAAATGCACTTAAAGAAAAAATGGAAATCTTTGATATCATGCCCAGATATATATCAATATATATGCACATGGAAATCCAAATATCCCAGTCTGTTGTTAAAATTGATAAATATAGTCTCAGTAATAATTGTTGAAAAGCCACAAAAATTGAGCCATGCACATTTCAATTACACCACACAATTTGTTTCCTTTTCAACCCAATGCAATCAATATCCAACAGTCTGCAGAGTATCAATATGTTTAACAGCTGCCTTTTGTTTTTAAACTGGTTTGCCTCTTCCTCATTGTTATCGTTTCATAATTCAGTTAAGAATTTTTTTTCTGAAATGTAGTATAGGACCATAGAAAAAAATGTGAGGAGGACTTGAATAATTCATCATCTATTACTGTAGCACAGCTGTAAATTACCAAAGTAGCATCATGTATACTTGTACATACATGCAAGCACAGTGTGTAACAATTATTTTATGCAGTGTTAAAGGCCCCCCCCCCCCCCCCTAAAAAAAACAAAAACAAAAACAAAACAAAAAAACAAAAACAAAACTGCCCAACACACTTTTCACTCAAAAGCAGTAATATATTTGTCGTTATCTTGATGAGATAGTTCTATAAGTGTAATAGAGTGTAATTAAATATACCTAGATAATTCATTTCCAGTGTTTATCAAGTAAGAAAAAAGTACTGCAATCTCTAAAATGACCAAGCCATTAAGGTATTTGTGTCAAGAGAGCAAGAGAGATAAAATATATAAGAAGAGATTACAGATGGGGGGGGGGGGGGGGCTATTGATTGATCAATGAAAATACATGTATTGTTAAGCATTTGGTTAACAAAATCTATTTCAGATACATTAGTATGATACATACTTTTAATAGACATGAAAACAATGGCCCAATGTTTTCACACGTTTAGATGCAATTATTTGCTCACTGGTTCTGTCAGAAAAACTCTCACATGAACTTGTGTGCCATGTTGAATACTTTCCCATTGTTTTGGATACAAAATGTGCTAAACGGATAAACAGAAAGGGTATATACATGCAATGGGGATGTACTAGTACATTGCTGAGAATTACCAATCAAAGCCCAAGGCTTCTATCAAATTTCTTATTCATTACTGGTGTTAATATGAATACTGACTGCAGTCTCTCTAGGGGTTGATATGTTGGTGCCAGGGGAAGTTTGGGTTCTGTGCTGATTGGAAAACGTTGGCTACTTTCAGTCTGAGCAGCAAGATAAGACTCTTGCCTATTGATTTACCTTGGGTAATAAATCACAACTTCTGAATACCTGAGACTCAGGTTCTCATTGATTCTAAGAAGGTCTAGGGGTTTTGTTTTTATGATTAGAAGTTTTCCTCCTACTTAATTAGCTTTATACTTGGTTGCCAATTTTTCTAATTCTGCGGCTGGGGCTATGTCTTCAGAAGTTCATTGCACAGATATTGGCTTTAAAAATTCATACTTATTTATTAAGCTGTGGAGAGTTGTTAGCAAGGCAATATTCTGTGAACCTGAGAACTGTTATCTCTATGTTTATGTTTCAGTGTTCTGGAAGAATATCAAGTAAAATAGTCTCCTCTGGCCTTTTTATTTTCAGTAGAGTGAAGAATGATTGAATAATGCTATTTCACAGCTACTGCAATCACCACATGTTGCGTCGATTGATAGTGAATTTGAGTTTGATAGATCAATAATAAAAGGGTTGTACCTACTGGTAATTTCTAAACTGCATTTTAATTGATATTTTATAACTTAAGTCTTTTTTAGGGCTTCTGCTGTGAAATCAAATTTTGGTCCAGTAAACCAATTATGTGAATTTGTAAACTCATTTCTTAACAATTTGTGGTACTGTAATTATTATTAAATCCCTATTCACACTTGTCCATGTACATGAACTAAGACATACTACCAGCTTGTATTTTAATACTCTCAGTACTTTGATACAGAGTGCCAGGACACAAGTTATTGATAGTTATACCCGGCTGTCTGTGTCATATAGGGTCAGTGTCCTCAGAGGTCGACACTGGTTTGTTCCTGGTCAATAGTTGTGTTATGTAACACATTACATGACTGCCGTGCTGAACAGTTGTCATGACATATTAATAAATAACTATTCTATCATTGTTTGTCATCAGCATCATCAGCATATGTATTCTTGATCATCATGACTGAATGTGAGTCATGACATGACAAACTCTCATAATTAATTCAGTGTGATAAAACATGTACCAGTAGTTCTTCATCTTTGGGCTGGGACTTGCTTACTTTTAAGGGTACATCGGATCATTTGAGATACAGCTATAAATTGAAAGGGAAGGTGTCTATTAATTAAGGTGGTATGGGAACCTGTCCATGTGATATTATTGTTTTGTCCTGTATAATTTTTTTTTGAAAACTTTGAAAGAGTAAACATTATAAAAGCCTCAGTGTGATTCAAACCCATCTTGGAAATGTGAATAGAATGCAAAGTTTTGTGAAAGAAAATTTTTTTTGGGGGGGGGGGGGGGATTGTGTAAGGGAGGGTATTTTTTTTTTTTTTTTTTTTTTTTTTTTTTTTTTTTTTTTCATAAAATGTGAAAAGGTTCTTACATAGTTCAGGTGGTTTAAATCAGACACTAGAACATGTGTCTGCAATCTCTGCATTAATAGACAATAAAAACAATTTAGTACACTAATTAAAACAAGTTAAAAGTGACGTCAATAAGTGATCTTCAAATTAACTCTCATTACAAAGACATTTCATGGTAAAGCAATTTGTTCATGCACATGTTACAGGTTTAAATGAAATTACATATTATGATTTTAACCACATAAAGATACAGGAATTTAATAAAAACTCTTTGAACACCTGGTTTCTGTTAAGAGACCTATAACAAGGAAGTTGTTAGACTTTAGGGACCAAAGTAGATAAGATGACAGATAAACGGAGAACCTGTAAATTTGTTCTGACAGATTCAGTGTTCTTGGTAAGCTTGCAACTCCTGAACAACTACCTTAAGTAAACATTACAAACCATAGGTGTGCAACATTGCAGACTTGCTAGGTAGAAGAGTTCACTTGGTGAATTATACAAAAAGTAGCAGAAAACAAGATAATATTTAAGCCTGTCACCATGTCCTTTATGATATACCGTATTTGGTGAATAATACCGGTACATGTTCTGTAATTTTGATACAGGTATAATAGATATGATTAGATTTGTTAAATCTAGCTCACTGATTCTAAAGACCTTGATATGCCAATTGTGTAAGCCTGGTAGATGTAAATTATCTATTCTGACATGTAGCTTCCTGGTTCAAAGTATTGTAGGTCAAAATCATACATCCATGTTACAGGATTGTCCAATTTTAAATTAACCAAAAATATGGAAGTCTGGTACAAATGCACTACTGACTAGCAATATTTCAATACATGTACTGGTATTGATTGACGATTTTTTATAGATATGAAAATATTAAATACATATTTGTATCATTAATGATTGGTATATTGTGAAACATGATTTTTATCCCAACATAGATATTTCAAAATTGTGACATAACAGTAATATAGCTAATATTTTGGGTTCCCATCAATAATTTATATTTTTAAACATTTTGCTGGGGTTTAAAACATAATTGTATGTATAATTTATAATATAATATATTATGTATTATTGTTCATGAACTGGTTGCTTAAAATTTGCTATTGATGACCAACAATTTAACAAAAAATACTGTTTCTTAGAAAATGAAAAGCAAATTCTCTCTCTCTCTTTCTCTAAAAACATTTTGCATATTTGACTTCATCATAAACACAAATAACTTAGGGCCATTAGCTCTGTCACAAGGGAAGACAATTACTGGTAGGAAATATTTAAGATAGGATGGAGTGTTTTTCATGAACCAGAAACAGCAAAACTTTCACACCAGCTACAGGATAAAATTTCAGTTGATATTGTTGTCCATGTTAGTGATTTGGCTCATGGGCCTATTATTATATATCTGAATACTCGATTCATATTTTGTTGCGTACATCTGAACAATTATCATGGTTTTTTTTTCAGCATATCAACAAATAGAGGGCTACATAAAAAATGGCACCTTTGAAAAGTTTTCAGAAAGATGGCAGGATGTAAGATAATCTATAATTCTTTCATAAAACATATTTCCTTATACTTTAGATACAAGTAATATTTATATGTGTTAATTGTGTTATTTTGAATTTACCTATAATATCTATTTAGAGTAGAAAGAAATTTATGTCAATAATATGTCTCTCTTTCTATTTTCAGATGGTGTCTGTATTTGGGGGGTTTGCAGCCTGTATTATCGTTGGGTTGCTGTTTGCCATTTTTATGCCCATCATCGGTTTGTTCTTCTGTTGCTGCTATTGTTGCTGCAAACGATGTGGCAAAGCCAGAGAGAAATCGGATCCTAAATCAGCTGGCTGCAAACGAGCAACCTATTGCTTCTTTTTGGCCGTATTTGCAACCATGATGTTGTAAGTTACCATTGCCCAGTATCCCCAAAAAATTATTTTAGAATTGGTTTTGTTTTTTAAATGAATGATATGAAAATATTAAGATTATGATATGTACATGTACATGTATAGAGACATTATATTAGAGCAATTTGAAATATGTACTGTGAAAAAAGTAAGAAGGAAAAAAAACCTTTAAGAAATAGGAAAGACAGTCGTGGGTAAGGTTGTGAGTTTTTTGATTGATTTATTGTATGCACTGGATATTCTTTTCTAGAACTGGAGGAATCGTATCCATAATCTCAAATGAGTTAATGCGCAACAAACTGCAGAACTCAGATCAGCGGGGACCAGTCCAGTACTTAAGACACGGGCTAGCAGAAGTGATATCATATGGAGATGATAGTACGAAAGTGAGTTATATTGGCGAAGTTTTAGGGAAACCGAACAATACAGCATGGTTACATCTACAATGGCCATGGATAAAGTTTATTGAGGAATAATTTTTAAAAGTATCTACAAGGGTTGTTAGAAAAGTTCGTGGACAAAGTGATTAACGGCAAAATTACTGTGTACTTTATATCCCACCATTATTTGTCAAATTTTTGTATAATGTCTTTTGTGTCATATCGTAGATCATTTAGGTCCAAAAATCTCTGTCCACGCAGTTTCGACTTCATAAAATTCATAGGTGCAAGATCTGGGCTGTATTGGGGGGGGTCGGAGTGCTGCAAGAGATCAAGATATCAGTATTTCCATTTTCAAATCTTCAATTCCAATTGTGGTTCCAATTGTAAACCTTTGTCCTAGAAAAATAGCAGCATCTAAGAACCTTTTGGTCTCCATCAGAGATTTTTCTGAGTGCACACAAATTTTAATGATGGCCCGGTGCTCCAAAGTGTCCATTTACGTTAACGTTTTTGACTCAATTTTCTAGCGTTGGTCGTCCATATTTGGCGATAAACAGTCAGTAATTATTCAATTTAATTGAAACTTTCACAAAATGACCTTCATCACTTATTGTGATCCCATGTGAAATATTGTTTATTTTTATGTACATTTTCAAAATAAGGAAAAATGCGTACAAAATAAAAAACAATTAAAAACTGACATGCTCCGTGAAGCATATCTTATCAAAATAATTAATCTGTATATTTTCTAATGTGCATTTAAAATAAACAAATCTTTTACATATTTCTTAGAAAATACGTCAAGATTAAATATAAAAAGTTTCGCTGGTATCATGCAAATAGTCCGCTTACAAAAGAACTTGTCCGCGAACTTTTCTAACAACCCTCATAACTCTTTTTAATAGATTTGTTGTATATATATGTAGTTACAGCTTTTGTTTAATTTTAAGATTTTGTACAAAAGCAATGCATTAATTGACACTGTGAAGTCCAGAATACACTTTTAGAGAGGCTTTGTGAGAATGATAGAATTCAATGATAATTTTGGAATTTTAACTTCATGCATATTTCTGATTTTAGAAATTAGAAGATGATACAACTATGATTGTGGGCGACACAATTGATAAAATAAAACAACAAATTAATGGTATGTATACATGTGCAATTAATTAACATATTGATATATTTGTATTACCATACTTTTGAACATTTTTTCAAGTGGTAAACGGTCTACATAAAAAACAGAGTAAAACTAGGTCATAGCAAATTCATAGGGACAATTTAATTTACTTCGCTATGTCCGTAGTTCATTATAACCGTATAACATATTCGTAATAATAAGCATGTAGAATTTGTTATACAGAAATTTTTTTCCCTTGACCACTGTTTGTGTTTATTTAGGCAATACATAAAAATTAATTTTTTTGAAAACTGTAAAGATTTGTATTGAAAATTGAAAAAACATGTGAAAATAGTTTCATTTGTATCTCATTTGTATTATCTCAATTAGTATTAGCAACATATAACAATTTAAAACAATTCATTATAACTGTACATTATAACAATTCGTTATGACTGAGTTCGTTATAACCATAAAATTTAGCAAGGATTTGTTAAGAGTTTTGCAGGGGACTCCACAAAACTTAGCTATATGCAAGATTACGCTATATTTGTATTTATAAACAATATTTATTATATGCTAATTTCCAGAAATACATCTTTTTAGTTCGAAAACTGAGGACATCCTCCAATGGAAGCAAAGTTTTATATTAATTTGATTTTAAAAAAATATTTTAGACTTGTTTTAAATATGAATTTTTTCCCTTGAAGATTCTCAGATCATTAGTCATTGTTGTTAATCATTTTAAAGTCCATTGATAAAGTAGATTAAAACATGAGAGTAAAAAATTTGCTAACTTGAAGATATTAAGTTCCAAATCTTGTCAAATACTGTGGTTTCACCAATATTCGTTGAATACCAATTTTCGTTGATTTCATTGTTAAGTTTATCCTTGAAATTAAATATTCATTAAACTGCAATTTCTACTAGTGTTTTGTATTGATAGGGTCATTGGCCACGAATTTATGTATCCTTGAAACTGTGATTTTCACTTAGGTTCTGTGCAGTCTACAGTAGATGGTGTAGCGTCCTCTATTAATGCCTCGGCTGTGCTCACCCA
The DNA here is from genome assembly GCF_963853765.1 of Magallana gigas. NCBI lineage: Eukaryota > Metazoa > Mollusca > Bivalvia > Ostreida > Ostreidae > Magallana > Magallana gigas. The sequence continues at coordinate 16,795,533 of NC_088859.1, read as the reverse complement.
GACAGAGATTCTTGGAATTAGTAAGTTCACATCTAACATTGTTAAATCACCAAGACCAAAGATTCTCCATAAGCAATGACATTACAATTTTTCCCCATTTGAGAAAATATATACCAGTATGCAATCTAAGAATATGAATGAAAAATCTTATACTTTTTATCTTGACCTCCGTTGATCATTTTGTATCAAAGATACATTGTCTTTATTTATTCCATGTAGCATTTGCAATATAATAAGTAGCAATGGTTTTCATTTACAAAATACAAGCAGAAAATTCACAATGTATTCAGCTTCAATTTTATAACTGTTTAAGTACTTGTTAACCTTGTATGATTTTTACACTGGCACAATTTTCTTTTTACAGGTACAAAGAGAGTTTATAATGATTTAGTTAACATTACAAAAAATTTAGAGGATTTAAAAAGCCTGCAGTCAAATCTGAGTAGCAGAATCATAGAAATTAACCAGAATTTTACACAAGCTTGCAATCAGGCAACTATATCAGATTGCCCTCAGCTACCAGCTCTCTCAAATGATTTTACAGCGGTAAGTTGTGTTATTTTCAAAGAGTTGCAGTGAAAAATTCAGTATGGTCATCTTTTTGGCTTGTTAAAACACATTGCCCATTGTCCCAACACACTAGACATAAAGCTCAGATTCTTTGGAGAAGAATTCCTTGTAATTTATTTCATAGATTTATATTTGGATCTTGCCATGGCTTGTTTGCAAGCCATTGAGATAGCTGAATAAAAAATGTCATCTTTAATCAAAATGAGATTTGACAAACATTACAATTTTTTTTTATTAAGTTCATATTAATACATGTACCCAAATTTGGTCGGGGAAAAAAAAGGTTTTCATGAAATCTTTATCTCAGTCTGTGTATTTGGTAACTACATAATGTAAACAAATAGATAGTATTAGCTTTGTAGGCAAAAGAATTGTGAGCTCTGCATCTTAATTGCTTTTAACTAGCTCTAAGACTGACATTCAAATTTTTGTTGACTATAAGAAATATTAAGTTAGGCATTCAGCATTAAAACATTGAAAATTAAAGAATTGAATTCTTAAGATTGAAGCTTAAATCATGGTAAAGTAGTGTGGTAAGAAGCACTTTTACAGTGAAACCTGCAGTTTCAATTTTCACATCTAAAAGGCAACAAAAAAGGTACCATTACCTGTAAATGCTGTCAGAATTCAAGAGTTGATTAAGCAAAATAGCAATAAATTTTTAACTGATACAATTAAAATACAATACAATTTTACAAACAACACTTACATACATGTACATTGATATTACAAGCCTAGGATGATATATTATAATGCTTTAAGTACATGTATTTTAATGAAATTTAAAAAACTGAGGGGAGGGAGTTAAAGAAAGTAACAGTCACTCAACAAACTGGCAAACATAGCATACATACATGTACATTAATCATTTAGACATGATAAACAGCAGTTAAATTATTTCAATAAATGAGATGGAATTCATGTTTATTTTACTTCATTTCAGGTGGATAATCTTGCTAGTGAGATCGATAATGTGAAAGAAGCCTTGAATATTTCTGATTTGACAGCACAGGTAAGTAAGAGAGAGAGAGAGAGATATTTTTATCATGTACAATGTCAATTTTTGTGTGTATATATTATATAATGCATGGACCTGTAAATTTGATGTAACTTTTCTCCTGGCTTTCAATGAGTGAATGCTTATAATTTGATAAATTCATTTCGACTGAATAACACTGCAATGTAAGATGTACATCCACAAGGTGAGACCTCTACTGTGAAAATCTTTGAACTGTTAAGAGTTCTGCAGCCTAAAAAGAAACATTGTGGAAAATGCCTTTTTAAGGTATTATTGACCTCTAATGTTAATAGTGCAGTGTACAATTTAATGTATTTGTTTAATTTCAGGCAAGGAGTAAGTTTCAGAAAGTGGTGGATGATATATTTCCTTCATTGGAAGCTGAAATAAATGGTATGTAGTGCTAGTGATAATTAAATCTTTGACTTTATTCAAAGCAAAGTTTGTGTTATGCTCTCGCAAACAGTTAATGCATATGTATTTGTTTCATAAATTTGCCTCAAAAGTTTCAGCATCTATCTTTAAATCCTTAATACAGAGAAGATGGGGGTATAAGCACAAATGCCCATTTGGTTTTTGGGAGTTGATTTTAATCAACTCTCCTATGCAGTCACTCTGGCAAACCGAACGTGAAACAGTGTTTGGACCTAAGCACAAATCATCACCGCTGACAAGTCTTAGTTCTTGAATATAATAGAAAAATTCGATGTAATGTATGCTGAAGCATTGATTTTCAAGGAAACTTATCTATAAACACTTTGAAAATAGTAAGATTTTATATAATACGAACAATTTAGATATTTATGTACCGTAGTCTCATGTATTCCTACGCCAGAGTTTAGTATAGTTTCGTTCAACCAAAAGCTCGGCTGTCTCCGTAAATCTCCAACAAAAATAGAGGCTCACTTGCTTGTCGGAGATTAACGGAGACAGCTGAGCGTCTGATTGAACAAGACTGCATGGAGTTCAATATCAATAGTGCTTGGATCCATACAATTGTTAGAATTGTCTCGATTACTAATACATAGTTTGAAATCTATCTTTAAATATTACTCAACATGATTCATATGGGGTTTCTCTAAATTCTTGTCTGAAAAGTTTAATTAAAATTCATATCATTAAAAAGTGTGTAATTTAAATACCGACTAGAAACTAATTGCCACGCAAGATAAGTTGATTTTAAAATATGAATGATAATCGATAAAATCAACTCCCGTCAGTACTTCAGTACTTTGATTAAAGTTGTAATTTAAAGAAAACAAAATTAGTTTTATAAAATAAAACTCATTTGATATTGCTATAATACAAGCACATGGCTCAGTGGTCATGGGCGTTAGGCCACTAACCGAATCCCGCTGTGGTCATGATGTTGTGTGTTGTGCACTTAGACAAGGCATTTTATCTTCATTGTCCACCCAGCTGAAATTGGGTACTGGCTTACGCTGGGGGTTAACCTGTGGTGTACTGGTATCCCATCCAGGGGGAGGCAATGACTCTCATCTGCTTAGATGATAAGCACTGGTGTATGTGACTTCATGGCAAGGAGAAGGATTATTTCCAACTATATTCAGTTTTGAATATTTCAACAACCAATAAAAAGTATTGTTGGTGGTATTCGAACTTACAACCTACGTAGCCTAGTTATATAAGGTTACCTAATGTCTGTCTGCTGCTCTAACCACTGAGCCATTTCAGTCACAACAAAATGAGTTATTTAAATGCTATTTGTGACTTTGACCATCAATTTACAGACATATTATTTTCTAAAGCATTCAATTGTAATTTTGTCTGATTTGTTGTTTAAATTTGTATTATTTAACAGTTAAAGCTATTATATATACCATTGAGGGAGTTAGCAAGATTCTCGGAAGTCTATTTCAGTGGGCTTGCTCATGGGGAACTAGAATCTTGCTGTCTCCCTCTGTAGTATATCTTTGATTGTATACTGTACCACAATAGCATTTTTGACATGGTGTAAAATTTGATGCATAAGATTTGATGTGTTTGTCAATCAAATTGCCATTTTATTTATGCAATTTAGAATTTTATGTAATATACTGTGGAATCATTAGAATTCGTGGTGGCTCAATTTTCGTGATATTCGTGGGTATTTACATCTTTAACGAAAACTAATTTTAAAAGATTTAGTTTACCATTTGAAACTAAAAGCTCACGCATCAACGAAATTACGTCCTAACGAATATGCAAAAAACCAACAATCCACGAAAATTGTCCCCCACGAAATTAAATGATTCCACAGTATGTACACACGATATATTACATGTACTAACAAGTGCATGATATCAGCAATTTGGTATCAATAAGATTTGGTATTCTGTGCTCAAGTCTGTTAGGTCTTGCCATCTGGGTGCAATTTTAATGATATGGATTAAGTCTAAGTTTCCTTACATAATTTGAAATTATTCAGTGAATGGCAACAGCCACAATTGCTTGAGGACAGCCCCTCCAACCCCCACCTTACCCTACAGATTGAGACCTCCTGGGTAGTTGACTTACCTCTGTTTAAGAAAAAAATTTGTTAAGTCATATACATTGCATATCCCCGTAGAAATTTGAAAGTAACTGGTTTGTTTTCAAACATTTCTTAGACTTGGGAATCCTGTCCTCCAGCAGCTATAGGCCTTACCGTAATTCTGTTGCTATTTTTCTACTTGAAAATTTTCTTCTCAGTACAAATGTTGTTATAGGTGCCTTAAATAAATCTGATGATATAAAGAGAGAAGTAGAAAGCAAAATACACCAGCTTACAGATTCCGTGAAAAACTTCGTAAGTACTCATCATAATTCATAGCTTGTTTTTTATTTCCCTGTTCTGCTTGGCAATTTGATATAGCAGACAGGCTACTACATATGAATATAAATTTGTTAACTGAAAAAAAAAATAGTCAAGTAGGGGACACTGTAAATATTTCAGAAACAACAAACTGTTCAGTTGGTAGTGAATCACGGGGCCTCAGTTCAAAACCATTTGAGGGAATTTTGAAACAAGCATATGCCAATTTCAAATTTCTTTTATAGACAGAAACTATAAGAGGCAACACCGCGAAAGAAATAGACAAAGTTGATGAATATTTGAAGAAGTATGCAGATTATGTGTAAGTATTTAATATATTTCCATATGATTTTTCAATTACCTTGAACATAAACTTTTCCAAAGCAGGCTTTTATTCCTTGTTACCATGTATTCATTGAGAAAAAAAACTACAAATTTAATACATTTTGTTAGATTTTTTAATTGAATTGATCAGATTGGCTTTGTTAGCAAATTTTTTTATTGGGTTGACCTTGCTTTGACCTTTTTCATTGTAGATGGTATGGCGGTCTGGGTCTACCCTGTGTGATCTTTCTGTCAGTGGTCTTCTATTACCTTGGTATTCTCTTTGGTCTCTGTGGACAGCGACCAGGCCACGACGCCCCATGCTGTAATCGAGGAACTGGCTCCAACTTCATTGTCGGGTTGGTGTTATTTGATTAGGAATCTCAATGAACAAATTGCGTTATAGCATTTTACAAATTGTACATGTAGCTCCTCATTGAAAGTTAGAATTCAAGTGTATAGCCCTCATTCACAAATAACAAATAAAGGTGCACTGTATATAAATTGACATGACTTTGCATATTCATATCCTTGCAGTAAAATTCATGTATTTATTAAATTCAAAAGTATGTGTTGGAGACAATCCTGTTAAAAAGCAGAATGAAAAATTCTACAAAACAAAAAATTTGACCCATGCCTTCAAACTGAAAAGATTCTGCAGTTAAAAATGAACAGAATTTTGGGACATGACATACTAGACCTAATCTGCAGTGTCCAAGAGAGGAGCCAGGACAGCAGTCTATGATACCTGATTTCCTTTTATTTACAGTGGAGTGGTGTGGACGTTCTTGATTTTCTGGTTGTTGATGTACATCGTCATGATCCTGTTTATCGTAGGAGGACTCCTCTACACAAATGTCTGTCGCAACTTGAACAAGGGTGTGGAAAACATTGGGGTAAGAGAAATGCACACACACACACAACCCCCACCCCCCTCCCCACCTGAAGAAAAATGTAATGCAGGTTAGGCCATATGAAATTATTATTTAGATTCTCATCCTAATTTGCAAATAATATGGGGCAGGTGGGCAGATTTTATTTAATCAATTTTTATTTTAAAAAAAAGAAGTTTTTCTCCGTTCATGTTCTAGAAATAACAACTGCTCTATACTTTTAAGTTGTTAATGCTAATACAAACCAAGTTGTCATTTTTTAATTCCATTTTATTTCAACTTAACTGTTCATATATGAAGACATTTTTAGTCGTATGATATTAACAAAAAGACTGGAATGACACGGTAGTCTACATATTTTGGCAGCCATTAAAATGTTTTGAATTTTTTGGTTACCGAGCACAACTTTTTTTCCTGATGGGTTTTTTTTCCATAATTTGTTTTTCAAAACAGAATAAATGCATCGGGGCGGGCCATTTTCAGAAGGATGGGCGGAGATGAGAATCTAAAAATCAATTTTATGTGGCCTTATCAAACAGAGATATATTTCAACTGATGCAATATTTAATGTGAATTACATGTATACCATATTTAAAGTTGAGTTATTGATTTTTGCATTGTCTCTTTCAGGATTATGAAGATCTTTTACAGGAAACAATAGGTTTTGATATTAAGAAAGATTTGGACTACAGTCCCAATTCCAATTTAACAATCAAAAAAGCTTTCGAGTAAGTGTCAAATTTACCTGTTTTATTACTTCTCTATGGTAATTCTTCTCTTCATTTACCGGTGTGGTTATATTTTAATTTGTTTTTTTATCTTAATTTTTCAGAGCCTGTAAAGCCAATAAAGGAATTTATTTGGCTTTGGAGTTACAAAATAAGTTTGACCTTGATACACTACTGAATACAACTGTGAGTGCCCTTTGCAAAAGATAATCATTTGATAATCCTATACAAGAAAGTCCTTAAATTGTTGATATTGAGTGCACCATAATATCATCATTTCATTTTATTAATCTGAGGAAAATACACTGTGCAACAGTGTATTCAAGAAGTGGGGTAAATCAGATGTGGATACTTCAAAACTCCAAGGAAATTTTAGAAAACTTGAAGTCTCAAAATTTTACCAATATCAATAGCATCAAAACTTACGACTTTTCCACACGTTATACGACCATTTTCCATGATAAATTAAATTTGTTTTGTAACACCATTGATAGCTGCTTTTATGATAAAAATGGATCTCATAAATTTACTTACCTTTTCATCGGTCATTTACAAAACTGTTTTGTTCAAAACCATTTGGATTGTGTACACAAGTACTCTGAAGATGATATAAAAAAGATGCTTGCGTTTCTTATTGACAACATCTATGTAGTTTTTGAAAATTTGGTCTTCCAACAATCTGTTGAAATTTCCATGGGTATCAATTGTGCTCCATTGTTAGCCGACCTATCTCTTTATTCATATGAAGCGCACTCAGAATTTATATTCATGACTTGTACATGACAAAAAAAGAAATCACTTGCTGTGGCCTTCATTTTGACATTTAGGTATATTGATGACTAATTATCAATCAACAATTGTCACTTTCATTCTTATGTCGGCTCACTATCTCCCATTGAAGTTGAAATAAAAGATAAGACAGATTCTGAGTCATCTGTTTCATATTTAGATATTTTACTAGAAAAAGACATTACCGTAATGGTAATCTTATTACAAAACCTAATGATAAACGTGATGACTTCAATTTTTCTATCATTAACTTTTCTTACTAATGTAGCAATTTAATATACCTTCATCACCTGCATATGGAGTTTTTGTCTCTCAGCTGATACGCAATGGCATGTTCTACGTATGAACAGTTTCTAAAACTAGGCAAACTATTGATAAAACAAGATTATCAACAGTCTTGATTGAAGTCATCATTTCCTAAGATCTATGGTCGATACAATGACGTTGTCAGCAAATACAATCTTCTGCTAGGTTGAATGCTGACTGACATAAGAAGTAATTGTAAATTTTACCTTAATTTTTTTTTTTATTATCTAGACAGTTTGAATTTCTTTTTTTTTTTTTAGAAAAAAAATGCCTTTAAAACTGATGATTCCATTAATTGTTGATATTCAGTAAAATGATATCATTTCTTTTTGAAATCTGATGAAAACACATTCAATGAATGAAATCAATTTTTCACCTTAGTTGTTTGTATTATCTAATAGTTAAGATTTTTACTTGAGAAGAAAATATTAACTTAAAAACTGATATTTGGTTTTTCTTGATCTCTTGTAGGCTATTATAGAAGAAATTGAAGATCTCACTAGCAGTAGTAATTTCAACATTTCTAACATTACGATTCTCACAGAAGATTTAAATCAGGCACTTGAAAAATTTAGCAGTTCAGGAATCGCACAGATTAATTTTACTTCATTTGAGAAAGAGGTTTGTATCTTCAAATTAAAGCATTTTTTGTTTCATTGTAGAATGATATAATGTAGATACCTTATTTTACTTGAGTACTTTATTCTGTGATTCAAGGGTTTTACATCAAATCGCAAGAATTAAAATCACAAACGTGGAATTTTTATGATAATTCTAAAAAGTTACATCTGCTCGAAAAAATTAAAAGCGAGATATTAATAAATGTGAGATGTGGTTCTTGCATTTAATTAGGAATTTACAGTTCCTATATTCAGTATTAATGCATCTACCAATTAGAAAGTGTTTTTATGTATTTTTTATATATTTTCAACATCAGGAAACAATCTTTTAATGTATGTTACATATAAACATATGTTTAAATTTATCTTACAGTTGAACAAAACTCCAATTGCAAATCTGAGTGATCTTGCTCAACAATTAGAGAATGCTGGATTGGTAAAGTTTTTTCCTTTGTTTTCAAAATATTTCAGGCAACAGGCATTTTATTTTTAACTTGCACAAGATGATTGAAAAAAAAAGTAATAAAAATAGAAAACTATATACTTTACGTGTATTCAAGATAACCGACTTAGTCTTCATTTATTATTAAGTACTTATAAGCTTGTTAAATTTATCAATGTTTTGCAGGTTACACAAGCAACTATGATTGAAACATTTGAAAAGAAAGAAGTTAAAGATTTTGAGGATAAAATGGTAAGCAAGCAATAATTTGTTTTATTTGGTATGGATTTGTAACATTTTGGTAATCAGAACTTGAGGATTTTGTGAGTAATCATAATTTTTCTTATTAATGAGTTAGTTTCCCATTTCTTGGCCTGTTCATGGTGCAGAGTCCTGAATTTTATCGTCGATTTGAAAATTTTTTGAAGTAAAAACAAATTTATCTCTTTCCAGGGAGAATTGAGGCAGAACCTGAATAGGCTCAAAAATCAGACTGAATTACAGGTAAAATGTATAATTATACATGTAGTGTAATAAAGCCGTGGACCTATACCATATTTTAGTTCATTTGGTATTTAGGAATTCTTTATTTATTTATTTTTTTTTTTTATATCATTTACAGAATGAGGTTGGGAAATTACAAAGTCAGCTAAAGACATCACAAGACACATTTAATAATATGAAGGATTCTCTTATCAAAGAGGTACGAAATTGTTACATTATAATGAATTGCAGCTTTTTGCATAACCTCTTTAGGCAGAGAGATAGAGAGAGAGAGAGAGAGAGAGAGAGAGAGAGACTTATCTACAGTTACATAATTAATTAAATGATTTTTGTTCAAACAACTGGAAAAAGTTCAACAGAGGCGTGTTCAACAGAGCGAGTGCTCGCGATTGCTCGCCAAAATTTGTGTTTCGGGTATAGGGAATTTTGGCGAGCACTTGCTCTGTTGAACTCGCCTCAGATGTGGGTATCACAAAAAAAAATGTATAACTGATGAACTATTCCAATTGGCACCTTTATTTAAACGCTCTTTCTGATTGGTTTAAACATGATAGATCCACACTAAATCACATTTTGACACCAATCAGAAGCCATTTTTTTACCGGGTTTTCCAACGGAAAAATCTGGTTATTAAAATGGTGAAAATGGCGGGCGGGCGGGCGGGCCAAAAGGGTACCCTCATTGTACGGATAACTCCTCCTACAGTTCTCAAGATAGGAAGTTGTTCTTTTGCAGATCAATTGTACATATATCAGAGGTGTGCATATTGCTGGAATTTTGATTTCTGATAATTTATCGAAACAATACCAGCTTTTGAACTTAGTCATTTTTTGGCAAAATATTTCATACAGGGTACCCTCATTGTACGGATAACTCCTCCTACAGTTCTCAAGATAGGAAGTTGTTCTTTTGCAGATCAATTGTACATATATCACTGGTGTGCATATTGCTAGGATTTTGATTTCTGATTATTTATGAAAAAAATACTTGCTTTGAACTTAGTCATTTTTTGGTAAAATGTTGCATATAGGGTACTCCATTTCACTGGATATGGGTTGACATGGATTATGGATACAGTTCACATAAAAGAAAACCCGGTTTGCTGTCACATTGACAGCTTTTCACTTGTTTTAAATCTATGTCTATCCCAACTTCAGGCATGATTGGCCATTGACTGCAATGAAAACATCATGCCTGCAGATGGAATCTGCCAAATAATACGCGATATATTGTATCCCGCTGTTACAACGCACTTTGAATTTTTTTCTTCAAAAGTTCGTTAAATTTGGGACCATCTTAACGCACTTTGAAAAATTTTTTTTTTTTTCAAAGTGCATAAATATCGACGATATCAATGCACTTTGAAAAAAAAATTGACAATTTTTTTAATTTTCAGATAAAATTGATAGTCAAATTTATTCCTGTTACTGTATTTATTTATTCCTGTTATAATGTCCAAGTCATACATAAATAAGTACTGAAAGTACTGACAAGAGTTTTTTTTTTTTTAATTACGAGTTAATACTTTCTGGCTCAAGGAATGGATATTTGGCATTTACCTACTGTGAAGATAATGTGACTCATTACTTAGTATTTAAGTATAGACATGCAATTTTTTTTTAAAGCTGCAGTATTTCTAAATCAAATGCTTTAAAATTTTAACAAGGACATTGAAATGTCAATAAGGCATCTCCTTCTTCGTTAATTTTTTTTTGGTGTGTATAAAGAATACTTATTTTGAAAAACAAATAGCCCTTGCTCATATTACATATTATAGATCCATATTTCAAAATCCCTGTCTATGCGATTCTTAGTACGAGTTTATATTTTTCTTTTTGAATTGTAGGGCTATTTCAACAGAGGTAGCCATCAAATTACTCAGAGTTAAATATAAAATTATACATGTATGTTTATAATTGGCTGAAATGTACATTCAGTATAAAGAATGTTAAAATAGGATTTCAAAAATGAATAAATTCTTTGAATCGTCCATTTTATAATTTTGTTTTCATAATTTGATGCTAAAAGATATTTTTTACTCCACATAAGAACTTAAATTTAAACAAGGACTTAATTAAATTCAAGAGCTAGCGATCTTATACATGTACTTAGACATCATAAACTGGGTTAGAACAAGGTTTTTAATGTTTAAAAATACATTCATTTTTTAAGAAAAAGAATGAATTTAAAATTCATTGTTTATACTTTTATGTGGTGTTAAATTGATTTGAACAATCATCGCTTCATAACCCACGAAGTTGGAAAGGGGAAGAAATATGAAATGTATATGTGCCCTATTGAATCTTTTTGTTTTTCTTTTCAATTGGCGCGGCAGGTGCAATAATCCCCTTCAAAGAATTTTTCCATAAATCTGTACATTTGTATCTGATCTCTAGTAAAGGACTATGTGCGGTTTTATGCATTTTTTGCCCCCAAAATCAAAGTTTTAGAAAGAGCTTTAAAAATAAGGTTAAAGATAGTTAAAATCATGTTGGAAATAAAGGTGTAAAAGGTTATCGCCACAGTGACGTCATAATGTAGTAATGACGTCATGAAGATTGCATTATTTTGATAAATTGATGTTTTATAGCAAAATATGGGTGTTTTCCAATGGTTTTTTGACTGGGAAACATCGAGCGCAGGCTTGCTCAAGTACAATTTGTTAGTATAATATGTATAACTATCTGAAGAAAAACATATGTCAAAATCGCACTTGAGCAGACCTGCGCTCTATACTTCCGAATGCAAAACATAGAGCAAAAATGAGAATATCTTCATTTTTTTGGCAAATTTGCGGGAATTAGGTCATTTAGGTGACGTCATAAATAAACAGCGAGTGAGCAATGATGACTAAAATCAAGATAAAAGTTATAGGCATCCACTATACAATGATTTGTGAAGATTTGATTTGTATATGATACTATTTAAAAATTGGTTGAAATCGGGGGCAGGTATTTGACCATACCGCACATAGTCCTTTGCAAACACAATTCATCAGGGATCAGGGAGGAACTGAATCCAGCAGTAGGATTCATGTCCTATGTATTAAGATTTATCCAGCGCATGAGAAACGTCCTTGTCAATACCATCTGACGCTCTTATCTCCTTTGCTGAAAGAATGAATCGCCGTATTGGTTCAATGAAAAAGAAACATCAATTTATATTCCATGTACCGTACTTTTCGGGGCATAGGCCGGTATTTTTTCTCCTCCGATGAGCGAGCCCCGGCCTATCACCCGGGGTCGGCTAATTGTAGACTCGAAGTTGAAAAAATTAAACAGTAAAATATAAATTCACTTTTTTTATCCATTGTACTGTTGTAGCAGTTTACTATGAAGGTTGGGTCTTTTCATCCGTTTGAACTATTGTTCGATAGTTGTCGTGTTGATAATTTTTGTAATGACATCGTGAGTAATAAAATGTACAGTACTGAACGAGGTATTTCTTTACAACCCTAATCAAAACAATTTTTTCCCACGTTCGTGTATGAACCCTGGAAAGTATTATTGCGTAGTAAAAAAGAAAACGAAACCGGGTAGAATGTAATATGACGGAATTTTTGTGAATTCTTCATGTCTGCGTTCCTGGGAATCACTGGTCTTGGGTGTAAACTAAATCAAATACTTTGTGTTTTTACAATTAATTTTCTGTTGAATGAAATTATGGTGTCATGTGTATATACAAAGGTGTGAAACCCGTGACTAAAACACAGCCTGCGGGCACGTAGTGTACACCATTATACACTTCATTGCATTAATTGTGTTTTTAACATTACAACTTCTCTGTATAACGGCAAGTCACTATTTAATTAATTAATGGAAAGAACACAAATTAAATATTTTATGTTTGGTATTTCGTTTTCTCATTCATAGCGATTACGGGGGATAACTCTATTTCATTATGAAAACACGTGTTGAGCTAATGGACGCCATACCCCGTATTTTCAAGTAGCTTTCAAAATATAACTTGATTAAATGAAGCTTAGCAATAAGGTATTAATAAAATATAAAAGGTTTGGTAAAATATTATACTTAGTTCTACCAAACAGAACCACGGAGGTTTGTGTTGCATATTAGATTTACACTATGTAAAATTACGATACGTAACGATACACCAACGAATACGGAAGAGACCAAACAGCCACAAAACACAGATTTTTTTTTTTATTTGTATTTTTAAAAATTGCTTAAAACATATATGTTAAGCAAATTTAATAACTTTAATTACTCTTTTGACTTTCTACATCAATATATTGAAAGTATATACTTAATACGATGACTTCCTGAATCAGCGGTCATACTTTCACTATAGTAATCATCGATTGAAAATCGGCTGATCCCCCAATTCGGCTATTCTAAGGATTTTTCTTGAATTTTGTCTAAAAATGAGCAATTTGGCCTATGCCCCACATCGACATATGCTCCGAAAAATACGGTATAAACAAAACTATATATTTAGATGTTTAAAAAAAAAATTTAAGAATATATTTTTTCAAAGTGAGTTTTATAAGAGTCATAATGTTAAAAAATGTTGGTCTACACTTATAACGAAAAATTATTTCAAAGTGCATTGCCTCATCCCGTCTACAGTCGTGATCGGGGCCAAATGAGATAAGATACTTATTTAGTTAGTGAAGAACTTGACTTGGAGTAAAAATCTACTCAAGGCAATTTTCAACTTTGAATGATAGCAGATTAACAGCTTTCATTTATTTAATAAAAATGCATACATGTATTAATTCTTTTAAATAGATTGACGTGTGAACCTAAACAATATCATTTTTGTTCAGTCGATTACTTCAGTAACAGAAAGGCATAAACCAGCATTCTATTTAGAGCACTGTGTACATTGTATATGTAAACCAAACTGGAATAGATGGTGTGACATCAAAATAATAATTTATTTTTGTTTTTCATACAGAAGAGTTCTACATCATGTCAACCTTCAGTAAATACAATAAAATGTGTTTTTGACTTTCCCTCCCCTTTAAAAATCTTCTGGAAAAGCATTCAGCCAAAAAAGCTGAAACTTGTGTGAAAGCATACATGTAGGTTGTGCAGATTAAAGTTTGATTAAACCATTATTCCCTGAAGAAAAGTGGGGCCACAAATGGGGAATTTTCAAATCACTACTAATGCAAAGAAATGGAGAAAAATCTTCTCAAAAATACTAAAACAACAAATTTTTAAAGGGACTTGGTATTTACCATAAAAATATGTGGATTAAAACTGACAGATTTTTTTAGCTTTTTGTGCAAGATTTACTGTACTTATTTGTCGACATATTTTGAATTTGACACTGTAATGCTGATTTTATCAGCTTTTGTTGTTCTTGTGAGTGATGTGGCCCCTGGGCCTCTTGTTATGATGCTCTAATTTCATTATAGCTGGTGAGAAGTTTGTTTAAGTTGTTTTTTTATCTGTACAATTTTCCATCCTTTTCTTGCAAAATACTTGACTTAATGCACCCCTACAAATGAGATATATGAAAAGTACAGTGTGCTGTTTTTTATTAGTCCCCTATCGGTTTTTACCGGAGGGGACAGCTTTCCTCTGCGTCCGTCTGTCTGTCCCCCTTCAGTTTTCCACACTTTTTTTTCATTATGCGTTTGAGGAATAATATGACATTTGCTGAACAGCTTGAAAATGTCAAACTACAGATCAAGTTTACACTTTTGTAGCGTCTGCATGGTTGACAAATTTTCAAGAAAATGAATTTTTTATATTCCAATTTTTTTAATGTTCGGGTTTGATATTCTGCATAACAGTGCATTGTTTTCACAATTTCGACAAACCGGTAGGGGACGTGTATTGCTTATGCAATACTCTCAGAATGCTTGTTTTAATTTATTTTATTGATTTTCCTTGCAGGAGTTGAACAAAACAGTTGTAAATGTCACAAATGTTGTCAAGAGTGGGATAGAACATGCAAAGAATGTAAGTGTAGATTTGATTCATTTACATATGATAAGGTGTACCTTGAATATGTTTAATGAAGAATATTTGATTCATCAAATGGGTTCCTTTAAATTCAATAGGTGACAAAGAATGCTGGAGAGTGTAGACGTCTGTACAATGCTACCCAGACCTTGACAGATTCAGTCTGTGTGGTTGTTCTTAATCCTTTTGTAAGTATAGCAACAATTGGCCTTTATAATTATATTCTTGTACATGAATACAATGTATTATCATATGGTCAAGTGCTGTGAAAATATTGATTGAAAAAAAAAAACACACTAGAATGTATGCACGTGACTAATATTGGAAAGAAAGAGTCAACAGACATATATATGATACATTTACATGTATTTAACTTATTTTTAAAAATCATTTTGAAATTTTTGTTTTTAGTATATCTTAAACAATATATATATATACATGTATGTATATGTGTATGTGTTTCATTATCCAGTTTTTCTATAGGTAGTGAGGTTTTTTTTTTACACCTCTGTTTGTGTCTGACAATTTTGACAAAAAATGATGAATGCTAACACCCAAACTTAACACTCAAGCCAAAGTAATAACGATGATTTCTTTTAATATTCTCCCCTAGAATACATTCTGGTTTGGATTGGGCTGGGGAATATTTTTCTCGATTCCAAGCATAGTCTTTGCCTTGTTGCTGGCAAACATGTACCAGAGAGAGGACCCATTTGACAAAGAATTGCACGACGCCAAGAAGAAGAGTCGGCAGGAGCACCAGGACTTTGATAGTCCGTAAGTTCACTTTAACTATCACAAGATTATTTTGCACCTCACAAGGTGTAGAAGATATTAACTTGTAGTATTGAAGTTTGGAAATTTTTAACAATTGATATAATTTCATTTAAAATTTGCAGAAAATTTTAAACATGGCAGAGATTGAACTTAAAACTAGGTTCCTTGATTAATTAAAATTACATTTTGATTAATATTTTATACTCAATAATTTTAATTTTAAATAGGGCTTCGATATACATGTGTAAAATAAAAAATAACTTTTAAAACTTATCTTGAATTGTTGCTTTTAATGGTACCTATGTGCAGAAATACTATAGAATCATCATTGTCTGTGGGGGACCAATGTTCATTGCTTTTGTGGGTAACCTGACTTGTCCACAAATTTACATCCCTATGAACCTATTCACAATTATTTGTTTAATATTGATTGAAATTATCCTAATTACACTACGTGTACCAATAAAGTTACGTCCCCATGAACCAGGAAAATTTTGGTTACCCACGAACATTGACCCCCACAAATGAAAATGATTCCGCAGTACAACAGTAAATGTAAGTAAGAATTTATTGGTACCTTGGATATTGATGGATAGATTGATTGATTGATTGATTGATTTGATTAATTGAATGTTACAGAATGATGGAGACCTACGGGCACCAAGACAACATTCCACTGACCTCGTGAGTTTATTGCACTCTTCATTCAGCTGTTTGGTGACAGTATAATATTGTTTGTGGTTTTGGGTATTCCACTAGTTTGTGCCTCTTTTATTAACACAATTGTCACCATCTGATTGTTTTCGTTTCTCATGTAATTCATTTTTTCATTAAAATATCGTCTTAAAAAACTCTTTAATTCATAATCAATAATTAAAAACACATGTAAATGCACAGTAGTTTAAAAAAAAACCTAGTTCCGTACTTATTGTTTATATCTGCTAGTGTTATTCTTATAGCTTTGGTGAATTTTTATTTTAACATTTTTTGGGGTTTCTTTACATGTATATGAGCAGATTTTGTCATTTTCTTCCAAAATTCACGATACCTATCTAGTTTAGAATTTCTCAATTTCTCTCCGTTTCCCAAAACCACTAATAATTATAGTGACAACTTTATAACTGTTACCCTCTGCTAATAAAAAAAAAACAACAAAAAACGGGGGTATGACCTTTTGCTTCTCTCATCCTAGCCCTCCCAATGGTGGATATGCACGGTCAAACAATGGGGAGGTCAACCCAGGCTACAATGATCGCCGTGACGATTATCACCGTGGAAATCAATACCGTGATGATTATCGCCGTGACGATTATCAGGGCAGTCGAGGGGACCCTTATTACAGGCAGGGTGAGAGAGACTACCCCCCTCCTTCCTATCACGATTCACGACACTACCCTAGCCCAGGGCATCGTGACGGATACCCTGTGCTACCACCCACAAAGAACCGATACTAATTATCTGCTCTGTAAGTAGTGGTTTTGTAGAATGCAAGTACATTGTACTATTAAACATTTGTAAAACTATATCATATGCTATTATTAACAGATATATTACTTAGTATGGGTGATGAGGACTTTTAAAGTATATGCTTTCTTGCACATTACCTGGATGAGCATATATCCACTATAATTATATAAACATGTAGATTAAAGAAAAAGAATGTAAATATTTGAAAAGTGCATATTGGCCTGCAGCATGAGTACATGTAGAAATTTCCATTTATTGGGGGGGTTCAGATTTTTGTTTTGTTTTGTAAATCTGCATAAAACATTTCACTATTTTTTAAAAAGAGTTTTTTTTCCTTGTATGTGCATCTACACATTTATCTTTTTTCTGTAAATTGTACAGTGATAGACCTGTATTTTTCTCCTCATTCAGTTTTTTTTTTAACCATTATGTCCACCTGTGCATTCTTCACCTTTTTTGTCTTTCAGCTGTTCCAATGGCAGATAATAAGTTCATAATAACATCACAATCCTTTACTTATATCACTATTTTATTTGTCACTCGTAGACTATTATGCATGCTCAGTTTCATAGTCCATAGTAAATCATTTCAAATAATTTTCAAATTCCAAAAGTCAAATCATTAAGTTAAGACAACATTTATCTCCCCTTTTTCCCTAGTAATTGTATTTGATTTAATAAACCATGGTGGATTTTTCTTTGGGTAAAATTTGATAAGGAATAGTCATTTTGTTCACATTTCATGGAGCTTTACATGAATTTTATATATAATTGAATGAAGGACAAAAGTTTTAGATTCTAAAGTCAGACATCACATTTGCATGGTTGGTATATACCGTAAGCACAAAAGTTTTGTTTATAGTCTGCAATAGTTAACATGTTGTTGTCATGAAGTAGCACATTTGAATTCTATTTTTTCAAATTAATTTACGAATTTGTTAGTGGCTTTGACTGGAGTTTGATATTTTTACTCAGATGTTTAACATGATGTCAGCAAGGGGTGTGGGGATGCAGATCGAGACTAGCAAACAACCCTTGACACAATGAAATTGTTATTGCCCAACGAACACTGTAGAGAAATTAAAAAAAGAGATTAATTATAAGTTTGAAATGATCTGGAAAATAATTATCTTAAGTGGAGTAGCTCTCCTGCTAAGTATTTTTACCTTTATTGCATGAGGCTAATTTCAGTATGTAATGTAAAACAAGAAATGAATGTTTCCCATCGAAACATCTTATTTATTCCTCTCCTAAATATCCTAGTTTAAAGGTTTTAGATTGCTTGAGATATCAATCCCTGTAAATCGTCGATATACACCAGCTTGAGATTGCTTTCATTTATATATTTTATTGTACATGTACTTGCATGTATGTATGTAGGTAAGGGCTAGATTGATACATGTAACAATAATGATAAAATTGAATTGGTATTCAGTTTCCTTAAGATTAAAATGTGAAGGCAGAAGTTTTATTTATTTAGAAAGCTCATCTGTCAACATTTTGGGGTCACTTATGTTCCATTAATGCTGTCTAATCTACAAGCTAATGATAAAGTGAAGATTTTTGACATCTCTGTTTTATTTGAAGAGGGAATGGGAAGGGGTGCTCAAAGTTTTTTTATTCAATTAACATGTTACAATTTGATATTGACATTCTTCATTCAAACTTTAAGGCAGTAACATTTTGCATGCATACTTTTGATTAACATTTTCAAAAGGATAAAAAAGAGAATTGGCAAAAACACAAAAATCTGTTTCATGTAAAAAAAAAAAAATAAAAAAATAATTTTCAAAAAATAATATATAACAATATAACATGAACATTTGTGTATGTGTCCTATCTTACAAAAAACTATAATTATAATTTCAATTAAAATAATAATGAAAAATGCATGCATTGTCAGTGATTCCTGTGGATTATTAAAAAATGAAAATAATTGTGAAGTATGATTCTCAAATAATTCGATTTTATTAACGAAGATTTTTTTTTTTATTCTTGCAGATCCGGAGACTGGTGACCAAAACTAACTTCTAGGAATTAGGAATTACCAGAAGAATTAATTACAAGGATCAGCTGTGATATTATATATATCTCTCAAACAAAATCCACAATGCCCAAGAAGTTTACCAGTGTAGGAGAGAGAGAGAGAGGAGAGAGAGAGAGAGAAAGAATCCGTTTGATTGTTGTTTCTCTTGGAGGAAAATCCAGTACCTTGTTCATTGTTGTCACATTGGATTTTCCTTTTTTTAACCAGTTGTCCGATTTTTTTCAAGGATGATTTATAATATCAATCTACCCGGTAGATAAAATGGATGTTGCATGAAGTCCAACTGTTGCTTTAGTGTGAAATATATTGCTTTGGTAAATACATTTTCAATTTTTTTTCTTCTTGTTTAAACAAATAAGATTGTTTTATTTCAGTTTTTCCCTATTATCAAAGCTATTTTCGACTTGTTTTGCTCACAAATTTTTTTTACAACCAATGTATACAGTCTTTTCTTGTGTTTTGATACCATTCCAACAAATATTGCAAAGCTCAAAACTCCAAACATTTTTTTTGTGTTTATTTTCATTCCATTACATTAACGGGTCAGCTATAACCAGACTATTTCTTTCATTTCTTTGTCTTTATTTGATTATTCTTTTGATTGTTTAATTTTATTTTGTACCATGTGTTTGAATGTGGGAGCAAGAATCAGAAGAAAGTTGTTTTGTTGGAATGGTGCTACATTAAATATGGCTGCCATTTCTGCTTCTAATATAAGTGATTACTTTTTCAGTAGAATAATTTTTATCAAAGCCTTTCCAAATGCATCTTGGGGTGGTTGCCATATAACCAAATATATGTACGCTTCATAACCTTGATGATAAATTTGTTCATATTGCATTGAATTCAATCAATGTACAATGTATAAAATTTACTTGTATGAGAATACATGTACATGTACGTACTGGTATTTGTGACAATTTTATACACAGTTTTAGAGAAATATTTTATTTGAATATTCTTGCAACTATTAATAGACAATTTTTATTTTTATATCTGCAGAGAGAGAGATTTTCAAAAGCATATCAAATGTACTATGCAATTATCGATAACTATAATTTTTTTTTTTTTTTTTTGGAAACAAGAAATTCTATGGAGATTGATGGAGATAGAGACAATATGTTTTTAAAGATTGAATGACATACATGTATAGGCATAAATACTGGTACTTAATACTGTTTATGGAGTAACTTTACAGGAGTTCAATGTCCACCATACAGTATGTTGTCTCGTCTTTTCTTTTCTTTTTTCTTTTTTAAAATAACCCTTGAAAAAATAAAAACCAACAAATTTATTTATTTTTTTTGGCAAAATGTCTCCCATACATGAACTAACTAAAATCCATCAACCATTTTATTGGTGCAGATCATGTAAGGTATGTTGTGATTTTATGGATGTTGAGTACATTTGTATATTAATTCTTTTAATATGCAACAATATCTTGCCAGAATATATATATATGTGAGGAAACTTTGTCAAACCATTAAGTAAATGTTATGTCAAGATTTTCACAACATGTGTGTTCATGTTAAAGATGCTTATATATACACAGATGAAAGGTTCACATTTACGGTATATAGTTATTACAATGTAATTCTACCTTTCATATGTTAAAGTTTGTTCCCTTTTTGTTTACCTACATGTATACTCATTGGTACCTGTATTTTGTTGTTAATTTTCATTATTAATGAATTTCAACTGTTATTTGCATGAGTGCAATATAGATTGACAGAAATGAACTATTAATATTAATTAAACGATTGCTTTTCATAGATGAAAAGGAGAATATACCAAATCATTTATACATTGGTGTCTATTGATAACAAAGTACATTGTAATGCCAAATGTTCAATTTTAACTGGATGGAAAATGGAAAGATTCTTAAATGAAGTATATGTATTTCATAATTGATGATATTTACATGTTTATGTTTTAACCAAAAATTAATATGATCAGAGTTTGTCAAAGTATACTTGGTCATTTTTTTTTTTATAAATTTTAACAAATTTATTAAGTCTATATAATTATGTCATTCTTGAACATTGTACAATCCATCTTTTTAAAAACTTTTATCTTGTTTATTGTGATTACATATTGTACATGTAAATATAAAATTAATTTCACATACAGTATAATATCTGACAAATGGCTAACAGCTCCAGAGATCAGGAGCTTGGGATCATGCTATTTTACATGTAGTTTTAGATAATGCTTGCTAGTGTTTTGGGAACACAAATGGGATTTCCCCCTTTATATTTTTTGACCAAAATCATAGTTTTTAATTAAGAAAGAAAATTAAATATACAATTGGTCATGGGCTTTTTGTCTTTAGATAGTTGCTGTATGTAACTGAGAATGTCAGAATGGATAAAAGAAACTCAAAAGAGATTATAGATATATTTAAGAATCGATATTTAAAAGATAAGTAATGCAAGGTACTATGGATCCTACACATTGTTTGTATGTAAATAGTTTTCTGGGGCTTTTAGTTTCTGTTGCTTAAAGTAAATGTTTTATAAAATGTCATAATTTTTAATGCTTTAAAAGAAGTAAAGTGTTTCAGCTAATATCACAAATGTATTTTCATTGTTTGGAAGGATGTACCATAAAAAGCTCAAACCAAATTTACATAATGTTTGGTTATTTACATGTAAATACATGTATGTGTTTTGCATCTGCATGTAGGTAGATAATTTTGTAGCCCAGAGTTTGCCTTAGAATGTACGCTATTGATAGTGATTACAAGGTTTTAACCAGATTCTAGAATGTGATAAATCACGCACCGTCCTTCTTCTTAAAAGGATTCTTATTTTTTCAAATTCATATTTTGGATGATGGAGCCATTGTAGGTGTGGAAGGTTGTGATAAATGCATAATAATTGATTTATTGTTTGATCTCACTCTCTATGGCAAGTCCATCTTTTTATCTTTACCTTAATGCAAATTATTTTTTTTCTGCTTAAACTAGTATATTGTGTAAAATGTATCCAATATTTAATAGACGGTATTAACCAATTCTGTCGTAGCTCATAATGATTCTATTTCTGTATTATTATCATGAAAGTACGTGTATGATTGTTATGAAACAAAATTACAACACTTGTTGTGCCTTCATGTGAACTGGGACCAGGTTTTAATGAGTCCTATCAAACATTCCACCAATTCCTCAAAATCTTTTTCTTTTAATCTCTGTGTTATGTAAAATTATCTAGGTTGGTTCATTTAACTATGTATTTCATGCAATTACAAATGTCTGAATGTTGTATTCATCTATCAATAAATCATAGGTTTAATCAATACAACATGTTTTTTGTAGTTGTTTTTTTTCATCCCACTATCTTCTTTGCTACAAAGGGCATCAATACAGTCCTTAGAGGTGACTGGGAGAAGACTTATTCTGTGTCATGGGAGCATCCCCTATCATGGGAGGAGATTCTGTGTTGTGATGAAACTCTTCCTGTATTTTGGAAGGAGACTCATCTTGTATCATGGGAGGATATTTATCTTGTATCATGGGATGGTAATCATCCTGTGTCATGGGAGAAGACTCATCCCCTACCATGGGAGAAGATTTTATATTATTGTGGAATCATTAGAATTCGTGGGGACCAATTTTGATGGTTTGCTTAAATTTTACTCGTTCATGGGGACATAATTTCGTGTATTCCCTTATACTTACAATAGGAAGTGTGACTTTAAAACCCTAAATTATTAATTCTCAGAGGATGTTAATTCGTGGCGAGAGGTACCTACGAATTCCACGAAATTTGAGCCACCATTAACGATTCCACAGTATGGGATGACTCATCCTGTATTATGAGAGGAAACTAATCCTTATCATGTGATGAGGACTCATTCTGTATCATGGGAGGAGATTCATCTTGTATCATGGGATATGACTCATCCTCTATCATGGGAGGAGACACTTCCTGTGTCATGAACAATATCTATTCTGTATCATGGAAGGAAACTCATCTTCTGTCATGAGAAAAGTCTAATCCTGTGTCATGGGAGGAAAATCATCCTGTATGATTAGAGGAGACTCATTCTGTATTATGGAAATAGAGTCTGTGTCTTGGAATGAGACTCATTGTGTGTCTTGGGAGGAGACACTGGGGTTATTAGAAGAGAATCTTCCTATATCATGAGAGGAGATTCTCTCAGCATTGTGGAAGGGGAGACTCATTCTGTATCATTATGTAAAAAATTAGCACAAGTTTTAGTGCCCTATATATTGCAAGTTTTATGTATGCCAGGGACTGTAGTTTATATGCATATTGACCCAAATTTTCACATAGAGCTACAGATCTTGGGCTAGTTTGTACATGACCCAGCATTAATTACCAAACTATCATCAAAACCACACGGTACACTCACTTAATTATGTCCCCCTTTAACTGATAGACTATTTCATTTCATAATCCAAACAATATATCACCATCATAAGATGAAAATATAACAAAATAATGTACAATATCAAGTTTACTTGAAATCATGAGAAATATACAAAGGCTTATGGAAGCTCTCTTCCACAACATATCACAACAGTTGTCATCCCTTTAGATAAACTGTCATAAAAAACGTATATACAGATAGATTTAGCACTAGTGAAGCTTGTGAACCATTTCTTCCTTTGTGATTAAGTGGTTGGTTTTGTTGACCAGCTGCATTAGCGTGTTAATGTTAAACGACCAGTCATTGAGAATGTCACTGGGGTCCTTGTGCTGGCTAAAGTGCACTATTCCCTCCAAGCGATCGATCTTGGCCTGGACGGTTTTGTTGACAACCAGAGTGGATAAAAACTCCTCCGTTTCCTGTTAAAATTTAAGAAAAACAATAAGTCCCCGGTAGTACTTCTGTAGTATGAAAGGAGGAATGAGCATATAAACATTGAAAACATATGGCTGGACCAGGAATTGAACTGGGACCCCTGCTATGTGGCTAGACAGGGAATCAGACATGGGACCCCTGCCACTCTAGTCAGGAGCTCTACCACTGAGCTCTCCAAGCCGATATCCATGGTCCATATAGCAACAACTACTACAGCAGTAAAAGAGTAAGATAAAGAAAATCTTGATGGAAGAAGCCAAACAAGAATGAACCTACCGATTCTGCCAGATCTAAAAGTTCAGCCATGCGTTTGGTTCTTATCCTTGTGTAGTATTTGGCCATAACTCGTATATTCTAAAATTTGTCAAGAAAATTAAATAAACAAGGGATTAAACATGTGCATGTGTTTCATCTGACATCCAACAGTGAATAAATATAAGCAGTCAAAAACTAAGGTTATAAGATCAAATGTACATGACTTTCAACATCTTAAAATTGATTGGCCAACAGATGCATGCACGTATAGTGCACAGTCATGTAAGTTATCATTTATCAAGAAACACCCCTTTTTTGTCTCCTCCCACTTCCCAATACATCATTATGCAGCAAGTTAAAGTGGCGTATCATATACTTACATGTTCCACCACTCTGTTTTTTAGATCCGTCCACCTCTTTGCTCCTCCCTCTAACTTGGTATTGAACACGTGAGTGGCAGGACTAGAGGCGGAGCCAAACTTGAGCTCACTCTCGTAGGTCGTACACAGCTGTTTCCAGTTAATCAGCTCTGTTGTCGTAAAGCATTTTAACAATTCTCTGGAAAGAAATAGAAGGATACAGTGCAATACACCATGAAGATGAGAATACATATATTCTGTACATGTAAAATCTCAAAATCAAGATGTTTCAATGTTTGTACATTTACTGATACATTTCTATGATTTTGTGAATCCTCAAATTATCTCTTTGAGTCCTATTTCAGTAACCATTCTCAACTCTCCAAAATCACAGAAGGAATTTGATGAAAGGTAAACATGGTAATAACGTTACAATAAACAATGTAGAACTGTTGTATCCCTTACTTATAGACAGGGATTTCCTCTAGGTTTTTATCCTCCTTCACTCGATGGATCAGGTCAGATTGTTCATTGTCATAAGGAGCCAGTATCAGATACAATACCACATAGCGTAAAGCCTGCAAACAATCAATTCATTCTTGTACACTAGTAGTATACAGTGCTGTCATAGAAGTCCATTGTAAAAGAATTCTATGATGCTTTCCTACATATATGTGTCCAATTCATATACAAATTGATAGACAAGAAAAAGAAACCATTTTACAAATAACTCTGACATTCTTTCAGTTTAACTGAAATTATCACCTTATAAATACAGAATTTCACTCATTTGCTTGTCAAGACTCACTTTCTAAAACATAAATATAAAATATAAATCACCTCTCTCATTTTGTCTTTATCCTCTTTGATTTCTGGTGTTTCATACACCGCCCTGTAATGTTTACAGATAGCTAGATATGATCCTTCGTGCTCATCCAATTCTATCATCAGCTGATAGTATTTCAACTTCAGTTCCTGAAAAATCCAAATTGAACATGACATTTACATGTAATCAGAATATTGTTTTGAACTCATAAAACTAAGACTAGCTATATATGATCATTGCGTAAAGATACAAAGAAATGTGAGAAAACTGATGAATAATGCTTTATGAAAATGAACATTTTGATTTCACTCCAAATAGTTTGAATGCATCAATTACATACTGTGGTAGTCTTTTCCTCAAAGAACTTGGTGTTGATTTTCTTGCTGATGATCTGAGTCCTGATGTAGTCTTTCTTGGCCAGACACAACCTCATCTGCTCCAGAATAAACTCTATCTTCTCCTTCTTCTCCATCGAGCCAAAGGTCTCCACCTAAAAAGAGGTCACAGGGTCAAAGAGAGTCTTCGGGTCAACAGGTAACATAAGTCAAATACAAAAGATCATCAAAGATAGCTGTATCAGCCTAGAACATGCCAGCACTGGGTACACAATCACATTTTATCAAACAGTTTGCCTTTATGTTATATCACTAACAATACATGTACCAATATAACTTATATGACCATGAACTTGAGGAGTGACCATCTTCGGTAAGTTTAAAAGTTAGGAGGAAGTTTAAAGTTGTATACAGATGGACAGAAATTTATACAGAAAAGTATATCTCCTCCCCATCTTTGATGAATGCAAAATATTCCTAGCACTGGGACACTATGAATCATCAATCACTTAAATGCAACATCTATCGATTCTTTATTCTGTACAAAATACTAACTTGCAATTCCTGAAGTATGGTAGCTGCCTCTGCTATTTTGCCTGCATCTTCTTTGATCTTTGCTAAAGTTCTAGTTAGACGAGCTCTTTCTATTTCAACGTAGATCTAAGAAAATGAAGAAAATTACACTGATTACTTTAAAATAAAATGTACATCCCAAATACCGCTATATAATAAAATTCCAAAAATTACGTCCAAAATTATATAAAAAAATTGCTATACAACATGAAAACACTACTTGTATTGTATTTTTCAATTAAAAACCACATACGTGCATATTATTCCTCAAAACAGAATCAACCATTTAAATAAACACCGACATAGAAAATAATACCTCTCCAAGTACAACAACATATTCTGTTCCCTACCTTTCCATCTGTGACGGTCCGTAGAGTATCAATGAGTTTCAACTTAACGTCCAAATTAGGTGTCTTTTCTACATAGGTACAGGCTTCTTGTATCATTTTTGTGACAGACTACAAAAAATAAACCAGTTCATTGAACACATACCCGGTACTACACAAAGCAGCGAAAGCACTATAAAGCAAATGCACTGAATTGAACTGGATTTGCTTTTTATGTAAGCATAAAGTTAAACCTCTTGTGAAGAAGATAAGACAATGCAGATTTAGCCTTTAGGAATGACGGTGCATAGAATTTTTTTTCTTGAACTTTAAAAACAAAATATGTATAGTCTTTAATGACCATTAAATAAGAATTTCATCTGAAATAAACATCATCCCATGCAAGGAAAGATTACTGTTCATTATAATAGCTTGTAGAGTCTGCTTTAGCATCTTTAAAATGATTATTGTCAAATTTCGATTGTCAATGACTATTGACAAATTTCATTTGGCTTTGTATTCTATTTCGTGTAGTTTCCTCTCACAAACGTCATGAGTATATATATACATGTATATGAATGCATGAATAGGTTCAGACTGTAGACAGTGCTTAATAAGATTCACGCTAACACGTATAATCAATTTCTGCAAAATATTCATAATTGTATACACTACATAGTAAATATATGTTTACAGTAATATTTAAAATTGATCAATTATGAGAAATAAGACTAGTTTGAACTTTCAAACTCAAAATAGCCTTTTTTCGTCTTCATGTAATTTCAATGAGTTAAACCTTCTTTTTTTTTTTACCTGTTTGATCTGCCCTCTCTTCTTGGTAAGCAGTACAATATTTTCATTCAAAGCATCCCAATTCTTTGCCTCAAAGCACATCTTCACAATGCCAACCAGGATACGACTTGTGGAATGTGTATCTGATGCCTGAAACAGGCAAAAAGATACATGTACATGTTTTACAAAAGTATTTCTGCTCAATTTGTAAAAAAAGAAAATTCAAATGCTGTTTCTCTATTTTGATTATTCTTTAATTTATGTTTATCAATAATTATAAATATAATGACTTTGTTTTACATAAATGTTCATATTTTATAATCTTTAATATATATGATACTTTGAAAAGAAATACTCACTGTTCTGGTCTGCTTTTCCAATGACAGCAAACTTTCAAGTGCCTCTGTTAATTTCCCTTGCTGTAATTAATGAAGGACACAAATATAAATCTACTTGATGCATAACATCTACTGGAACATGAAGTTAGATCTTTCATATCTATATATGATACCCTATATATTCTTTGTACAGTATAATTTATTACCAGATGCTTCAATCAGTTTGCTGCTGGTAAGTCCTAGATTACTTAATAAAAAAAAATAATTCTGATTTAATAAATTTGCAAAACATGTTTAATTGTCATATCAATAAAATGACTGAAGCATTGACAATATGTATAACAAAATAGATATGGGTTACCACATATCTAAGATATTCAACTTGAATTTTCACTGTGCTAAGCCAATCTCTCAGTTAAAATCACTGAACTTGATAGAGAAACTGACATATATAGCTATTCATGTCCGTAGCAAATACTGTGACCAGTCTTGCATCACTAGCGAACTGGGCACATATCCCTAAACAGTCTACATGAGTGCGATCAGAATTACTGTGCAGGCGTTGCATAAACCATTCCGTCATTTGAAAAGAAATCACACACTCATACACAATAAATAAATAAAAGAGTTTGTGTGATAACTAACGAGCAATAATCATGACAGTAATATAATCATTGTAATAATATACCGGTAAGCAATATTCATTAGTTAATCAAAGATCATGAAAAAGGATAGGAATAGGAATACTTCACATTTCTAATTTTAGGAGTAAGGTGCTTTTTAAAATCATTTTTACGTTAATTTTGTTTTGTAACATGTGTAAAGGGGTTGGGAGTCCGAGAAATAATGACGGACCAGACCGGGATTCGAACTGGGGCCCCCTGAATTTCTAGTCAGGTGCTGGGCTATCTGGCACCGGTATTCAAACCGGTCTGACGGTCACATTCCTCCCGCCTTAAATGATCTTCCATCTCAAAGATCACCCCAGGCTCTTCCCCTGGCAGGGGTTAACCTGTAAGTTCCAGCCAGGGGTTAGTCATGGCATAAAATGTAATGGTGATGGGAGAAATAATGATGGACCAGATTGAGATTTGAACCCTGGCCCCCTGAATCTTTAGTCAGGTGCTCTACCAACTGAGCTATCTGCATGGCGCCAGTATTCGAACCGTTCTGACCATCACACATGTACATGTATTACATATACACATGAACATTGATACCGAGCGCAGCGAGAGGCGGGCGAAGCCCGCCTCGCGAAGCGAGGATTAATGGTAACACGTATATATAAGAAAATCAGTGAAAAATGAAAGTTGAATCAGGGGTACTAAGGCCAAAAAAATTTTCTTCCAGCCCTGGGCGCCGCCATATTGGCAGCCATTTTGTTTTTAAAATGTTAGTTCGATCATTGATTGACTGGTACTTATCGAATATTGCCCCTAAAATCGATTTAATAAGTTCCAGTGTTTCAATAGAAGGTAATTTGAATTAAAAGAAATTAAAAAGGAAACCAGATAAGTTTCAAAAGTGCTTCAATCAAGAAACACGACTTGTTCTATGTATGTCTTGTCAAATTATCAGATGGAAAATAAAAACATTAACGTCAAGGAACTGATCTTTAAGATTCTGAATAAAGTATTCAATTTTATTACATTGGCATTCATATAAATTATACTGATGAACAATGAAAGAAGAAATTTAAAAAAATCGGAATCACAAAAGTCTCTTCGGCTATTTCCGAAGACGTTTTACGTCTGGAATATGACGTCATAATGTAGACTGAGCACGCGACGTTTAGTTTAACTTTGACGAATGATTTGAGTAGGCAAACATGCTGGCGGATCCTACTGTGTGCATTTTAAATAGATATTATTCAAAAATCAAACTGCACTGTGTTAAATCTGCGCTCGGTCCAACGGTCACACCGTTTACATATTAATTTAAGGCCAAAAAAAAAATATGTGTGTTTCCGGTTTCCCGACCGACCCTATTTTTTATGCGCCGACCCTAACACTTTTTATTCCAAATCCAGATTACCAACCGTAGCCTAATTGGTTTAAACAAAAGAGTCTTTACAAATCAGAGTTCAAAAAATGCTTGTAACAATTCAATAAACACCACTTATCAAAGCGTTATTAATAAAGATTTCTAAGTGCACCCTAGATTGACAGCATGGATGAAAGTTATCCTTGGTTATTTTAGCTAAATTATCAATGCAATAAATAGTTTCATAGGGCAGTGATGTGTTATAAATTAAAATAAAGATGTACAGGAAAAAAGCAGAGGCAAAGTTTTTTTTTTTATTTCTGGGTGTGGAGACTGCAGACATCGTAAGTCTTTGAATAGGCCCAACATTCATTCACATTATAAATATGATTTTAAAATGCTGCAGTTCAATTGCAAATGAAATTTTTTAAAATTAGTCTTAAACCATTAATTATGTATTCATTTTTTTTAATTATTGAAAAGATTTAATTTTAAGGCTCTCGTCTGATCAACAAGAATTTCCTCTGTTTCTGAATTCAACACTTACAGTTACGATATTAATGTTAACTGTTATGTCAGTTCACCAGGAAAATAGAACTAATAACTAATATATGATTTATTTGTGGTAATGAGTATTATACTCTGTTAATTTATAGTGGCTGTCATATTTTCTATTTACATGAAAATAAAATCTTCTAAATTAACCTAGGCCTAGTAAGATTTAAGAAAGCTTTAATTCTGTAACAGTTGTCACTATCCACGATTGCGCCACCTGTAAAATACATTTTCTTATTGTATAGAAAAATCATATGCTAGGAAAGGGAAACTTTAAAAGCTAATTTAAAAAAAAAAAAAAAAAAAGAAGCCGACCTACCTACCCTATTTTAAAATTTGATGAAATAGGAAACACACATAATTTTTTTTTTGGCCTAAACATTGTTGTAATGACCATGATCATGAATAGAACTATCTTTTTCAGCGCAATTGTTTAAAGAGTACCTGACTAAAACAATCGATCTTGAATAGATAGTAAGCACTGATCTAATATATTGAAAATCATACACCTATATTTTCTGTGAGGAATTTCGGACTAAGATCCTAATTTGTACAAGATGTCTCTAAGTTTCGATTTATTCTACGACAAATTGTAAAAATATGCTTAATTCATAAAAAAAATATGAATATACGACTTCTAGATAGCTAAAATCTTGATTTTCTACAGTATGACAAAGCTTTTTGTCACGAGGGACATTATAGTTCAAATATTTATTAACTGAGCCATCACATCTGAGATAAATCCTATCAAGCAGATGTTTCATTATGTACCTTTGCAAGTTTTTCACATTTTGGCAGTTTTTCGTCTACCGTGGAACTGTAGTCCACTTCCATTTTTTGTTGTTTTTCATTGCCGGTGTCCGCCATGATTTCTTACTTTTTATTTCTAAAAGAGAAAATGCGATAATTGAAAGACGGAATAGGTACCGGTAAATATTTTCAAAATTAAAAAAAATGTAGACACAAATCTGTTTTTTCTTTATAGTTCGTTATGTCAAACCAAAAATATTTTAAAATTTTGTTACCAAATTTAATTCTAGAATCCGGAAAGCATGTGTAAAGGATAAAGTCCGATGTATTCCGAGTTGATGTAAACAGGTAGCAAGAAGCTAGCAGAAGGCTGGTCGACCCTTGTACAAAATGACTGTTAATATGTTCTTGAGGGCATATTGATTTTATATAACATAAGTGCAGATGGAGTAGGAAGACAGCAATATATGGTGTAACGTCAAAGAGAAGAGTATACCATGTTACTGAAGGAATATAGAATATGCATGCCAATGACAGTTGCAGAGGTAGGCTCATGCTTGCATTATATAAACTTTAATAGATCAGAGGTCACCAAAAAATAGCGCATTTTTATAAATAGAATTATACAACATAATTTATAACATGCTTAGGATGTTTATAACATTGATTTCATATGTTGGCTATTTATAATAAATGCATTAAATTCTTCATGACCAATCTTTGGTATTGTTTACCAAAAAATCAATTTCATTATTGGATTGGATGGTCAAATTCAATTTTGTAAGAGTCCAGATAATTGATTTCTAGGTTTTTATACGGGTTGGGATGCAAATATATATAGTCATTGGTCTTTTGAACTGTAACCTATATATTTGTTAATTTGATTTCTTAAAATTTGTCTTTTTCCTTAAATTAAACTCAAATGATCATGCATGTACCGTAATATATTCCGAAAGTAAAAATCAATTCAAGGTTTTAAATTCATGAAATGTGCTCAGCTTGAAATGGAAACATATAAATTCTTTTATGAAAAGGAAGTGAATGTACTTGTTTGTATATAAACATATGAACACATGCACATGCACACACCCCTTACAGGGAAATTATAACATGTTTTTGTGTCTGTATAATGAATGATGTGTAAAAAGACTTTGAACATTCACAATCAACATAAGGTTTTGGAAAAGGAGAAAATTAATATATTAATGCTTGATCGAATATATACCTGTACCACGACAGGTCTTAAATTTTTACAGCCCTTTCCCCATGCAATATTATAACAATTTTTTAAAACCAAAAATGGAAATGCTAAATTCTCAAAAAAAGTGCTAGACAGTATATTAAAATTTGGTTTAAATCCCAGGGCTTTTTTATCTTCAACTTTAGGTTAAGTTGCTCGATTATGCAATGATAAAAGCTATCAGTTGAAAATTTTCCAGTGTGCATATACATGTATATATATATAGATCTTAATGTTTACAGTCGTGAAACACTTGGAAGTAATTTTACTCCTGTGCAGAGTAACTTTGCAATGTAAATATATGTATTGAATTTAAGCAAATAAAAATTTTAAGATACTGTGCATACAAAAGTTCAGATCTGAAAAATAATGAACCGGCTCACCAGTTTTAGTCAACAATTATCACTAATAGATCTTAATTTTTTTTTCGGGGGGGGGGGGGGGGGGGGTGAGAGAGAGAATTTGATGTTATGTTATGTTTATTTTATCAAATATAGCTGATTTTTCATGTCAATCACTTTGTATTATTCTGCCCTAAAAATAGCACGATAAGCATGCACTTGATGCATAGGCCAGTGCTTCATTGCTACTTTGAGGGACAGAGGAGCAATTAGAAATACATATACATGCCTGAGTTTTAAAACATATCTGTCAAATGCTTAAAAATAAAGTATCCACATAATATGAAGTGAATACTGATATATATTTTGAAGGACCCAAATTTCCGAATTATAGGGAAAAAAAGGGACCGTACATACATATCATAACATTACTACAATACATGAATATTATTGGCTGGAATGTTTGACAGAAATTCAAAGAGTACATCCTGTGCTCTGATTTTTCTTTAAGTATCGAATTGGTCAGCTGTACATGATAGCCAAACACAGTCATGAACAAAGTGAGAAGGGAGAAGGTGTGGAGGTGATCAAGAATGAGACGTGTGAACACCCGGTTCATGGGCAGGGGCAGTTCACTGAAAAACGGGTACATCTCTCAAGGTAGGGAAATTTTATTTCTGAACTGTTTAATGCATGAACTTAATATCAGGAACAAATGGGTACATGCAATCACCTACAATATTGGAAACTTGCATGCAGATAGAGCTATAATTCTCAAACTTTATATCTTATAAATAAATAATGAATTTTTATTTTACAAAATTTATGTGGTAATTAATCTCTAATTTGTCTCATAAAAGTTTTTAAACATGCCATATGTTTATAATTAGAACATGGCTATTAAGATTTATATAAGATTTTTTTTCTCTGTCTTGAAATCTCAAGTAGCAATTAATTTATTTTAGAATTATATTACCGGTATTCTTGGGGGAAAAAAACCCTAGTTATATTAGATTTCAATCTTTCTTTGTACCAACTTTGAAAATCAGAAACCAGTGGGTGCTTAGTAAGGTATCTTTTTATCTATACATTCATTCCATAGATCATTAAGTCCGTGGTGGCCTTCATAATTATCAATATTCACAAAAGTACTACATACTGAGAGAGAGAGAGAGAGAGAGAGAGAGAGAGAGAGAGAGAGAGAGAGAGAGAGAGAGAGAGAGAGAGAGAGAGAGAGAGAGAGAGAGAGGTTCATTGATTTGTATTCATATTTTAGCTTCTTGACAAAATTAGTGATATAAACAAACTAACAAGATTGGGGTAAAAGAGAAGTCAAGGACAAAGCTAGTGTCTTGGAAAAGAATATTAAGTCTGTTTTCATTCAGACTAGCTAGCTCATGCCTTAATTATCATTCCTAAGCTACTACTAGCTGGAGTTTCTTAAAGACCTTAGTTTGACATCACCATTTCTATTTCTATGTAATTCTTAATTGACATGATATTTTTCAAAACTGTTACAGCACTTGGCTATGTATATGTTTGTACTATAAGTCTTAAACGAACTATATATTGTATTTCCGTGTCTCTTTAATTCATATCCTACAATTAAAACTCAAGCTATATAATGTATGAAATCCAACAAGATATGTATAAGGACGGAGAAATTTACTTATTAAAGGAAGAAAAAAGATGGAAACTTCCATATTAAATATTTGCTGTCCTTAGCTGATTGAATATTAACATACAACACACTTAAATGGGAAAACTGAAACTTCAATATTACAAGTACCCTTATTAGTCATTTCCGGTCAAGCGGTGGAAAGCATTAGATCTGAGAGTACATGTACTCTATGTTAAGTACACATGATAAACAAAGATGTCACAACTTTTTTATACACTATAGTGTGACTGCGTACCGTATATGTTTTCAGTACATGCAAGTCAATGTTAAGGCACAAGTACATGCAGTATGTAATATAATACATGTGTGATGTAATTATTACCATATAGAATTATACATGCACTAGCTGACATTATAATTATACATGTACTGTGGAATCATTAAAATTTGTGGGGGCCAATTTTCATTGCTCAATTTTAATTGCTTAAATTTTACAGGTTCGTGGGGACGTAATTTTGTGTATTCTCTTATACTTAATTACAAAAAGAAATCTGACTTTAATACACTAGTTTATTAATTCTTGGAGGATGTTAATTCGTGGATAAGAGATTACCCACAATTCCATGAAAATTGAGCCACCACGAAATCTAATGATTCCACAGTAAATGTTCAATAATAGATACTGTACATTACATGTATGTATAAGTACAGTAAATTACATATTGAGATATTCTACAAGATCAGTAGCTAGAGTGTATGATTGATGGAAAGAATAATTTTGATTTCTTACAAAATGTTGATTGGTAGTTATATAGATAGTAATTAAACCTTCCAGGCATCCACAATACACATGATTAGATAAGATAAATGTCTCAGGTCTGATATCCTTCATGTACCAATGTTAATTAAAGCTATCAATTAACATAATTAATGTACATTCCTTAGAGTTTATTGTGAAAATCAGTCTTGTTAGAATGAATTAATTACTACACTGGGTAATACATTATGATGAATGTTTTTATACATATTTTTATTTGTGATAAACATAATAGACAAATGATTGGAGATTATGATTTACCTTTCAATGTAAAAGTTCATCATTGAGAGATTGTGTTGTTTATTTTGTGGACCTGATGCTTTTAATTTAAAGTACATATTAGGGTAGGAAAGTGCATTAAATTCTGTGTTTTAAATACCGTAACACATATTTGTCTCTGAACTTAAAATATACATGTATGAATATATAAATAGTGCCTGTTTGGGAGGGTAACAGTTGAAATTGACACCCCGAGAAAACCATTGTCAACCGACGCGAAGCGGAGGTTGACAATGGTTTTCGAGGGGTGTCAATTTCAACTGTTATCCTCCCAAACAGGCACTATTTATTTTGTTATACTGAATGTCTTAATTTTTAAGAAAATTTTACTGCTTTTATATAGGAATAACGTGAATTCTACAGCGAACCGTACGCGCATAATTTTCGCGCATGTAACATTTTTTAATGTTACCCGTTGTTAAGTGCGTTACTAACGCTGAGGGTAATAGAAAATATTATTAACTGCGTCTTAACCAATCAGATTTCAGTATTTAACATGAAAGTATAACAAATGAATTTATCATATGAGGAGCTATGAAACTGACTGATTAAAAAATATATATACATGTACATGTATTAATTATAATTACTGGTACGTGTACATGTATACATTTTCCTGGTTTGTATTATATGCCAGAAATGTGAAAATTAAGATTAATCAGGAAAACAGATTTTTATAGATTTTTTTTTTGAGAGAGATTGAGAACAAGAGAATACGGATTTCATTGAAATATTGAGTTTCAAACTTCCCTGTTTTATAATATGTGATAATATTTACTGACTGTTTATTTTTTGAAGATTGGCATGAAGCCATGCATTTATTATACTATCAAATTTTCTCATGGCTCTCCCATATGTTGCACTGCACATATTCGATCCACTTGTTGACTTGTAGCAAAATGAATTAATTTTTGATTGATTTAGGAGCTTTATGATTTAATAACAGCTTAACACTACAGCTGTAATGATATCCCACAGTGACAAGTGTCATATTGAAACCTGTAACATATGATATGTATGCAAGAATCATTTAACATACAAGACAGTTAATTATAACATATTGACATGTTTCATTAATACACGTACCATTGACATGTGTATTAAATTTACATATTAGACAATACAGCATGAGAAATTATGTTTTGCATGCAATTGTACAAAACTCTCATCTACAAGCATACAGATGCTTGTAGCATCTCGATTGAGACCGACCAAATAACAGATGTATGTATTTATAAAATATTAAACTTTCGTGTTGAATTTCTGAAATCTGATTGGTTAAGACGCAGTTCATAATATATAAATAGTGCCTGTTTGGGAGGGTAACAGTTGAAATTGACACCCCGAGAAAACCATTGTCAACCGACGCGAAGCGGAGGTTGACAATGGTTTTCGAGGGGTGTCAATTTCAACTGTTATCCTCCCAAACAGGCACTATTTATTTTGTTATACTGAATGTCTTTTTTAAAAATTTTAAGAAAATTTTACTGCTTTTATATAGGAATAACGTGAATTCTACAGCGAACCGTACGCGCATAATTTTCGCGCATGTAACATTTTTTAATGTTACCCGTTGCCAAATGCGTTGCTAACGCTGAGGGTAATAGTAAATATTATTAACTGCGTCTTAACCAATCAGATTTCAGTATTTAACATAAAAGTATAACAATCCGTTTTATTACCCTCAGCATTAGCAACACACTTCGCAATGGGTAACACAATGAATTGTTACTTGCGCATAAATTATGCGCGAACGGTTCACAATAGAATTCATGTCAGCTAGCAGTGAAGTTTTCTTTAAAATTAAGACATTCAGTATTATACAATTATTTAATGCTTGAGCAGTCAATAGACCAGAATATTTTTCCCGAGGTGCAGGGAACAGCTCAGTATGATCTATTGCCCGAGGCCAACGGCCGAGGGCAATAGATCATACTGAGCTGTTCCCTGTACCAAGGGAAAAAATTCTGGTCTATTGACTGTTCAAGCATTAAATAATTGTTTTATTACCTAATTCCTTTTTTAGTTTTCGGGGTTTACAATTTGCATATTGCAGATGGTTTTCGTGCCATTATGTAATATACATGTACTAAGATTTTTTTTTCATCTTTTACATGCACAAAACCTGTTGCATGCATTACAACATCTCAATTTAATATTAGTTTACACATAGAAGGGGGAGTCTTCAACCCATTAGATTTTAAATAGTCTTTTACCTTATATGAGGCTTTAAAACTGTTGATTATTTGATACTCTATTTTGATAATATTGAATTTGGTTTCACCAAGTACTAAAAACAGCGTCTATGTAAAGGAATATTCATTCCCTGAGAACTATCGAAAGAATGTAACATTAACATAACCGCGTTCTGAAATACGTTGCCGGTCCAATAGATCGCAGTCTATTGACCGGCGGTCCAATAGATCGCAGTCTATTGACCGGCTTGACCGGCGGTCCAATAGATCGCAGTCTATTGACCGGCTGTCTAATAGATCGCAGTCTATTGACCGGCAGTTCAAAATAGACGCAAATATTTAATTTGTAATAAAACAACAAAATCCCTTTGATTAGGTAATAAAATAAATTAAATGTGCCTGTTTGGGAGGGTAATAGTTGAAATTGACACCCATCGAAAACCATTTTCAATCTCTGCTTCATGTCGGTTGACAATGATTTTCTCGGGGGCGTCAATTTCAACTGTTACCTTCCCAAACAGGCACCATTTATATACTGGTAATGTTATAATATACAGGAAATGTATTTATGTACTATATAGTCATATAAAAAATAATTATCTTTGCACATAGGAGATATATATATGTATGATAATATAAAATGAGACAAATATGTTTAATAAACTAATTAACAGAATATTTGAGGCATCGCAAGTGAATGTGTGAGAAACATTGATAACAAATGATACAATGGGTGTAGTAGACAATATTTCATTTTTCCCTGATAATGTATAATACACGTACATTAAATGTATAACAATTGCATTACATTAATTGCAGCTAGAACAAAGAGACAGTATAAAAAAATGTGAATTAGCATTCACATGCATGACAGTTAAAATTATGCATGTGAATCAATTAAACTAATGTAGATTTTAGCTACTAATATTAATTAACTAACCTAACTGGTATGTCACAAAATCAATGACTAAATTGCTGAAAATGATTTAGTTATATGATATGATCAAAGATGTCTTATTTTGGTTGATATTTTCAGTCGCCTGCCTACTTGGATACAGAAATTGATTCCTAAGATATTCTACATAACAGAGAAGGCTTGGAATTATTACCCATTCACTATAACAGGTAACTCCTTTCATTGCCCTCTCTATAATGACAGCCATAAAATGTCGAGGCTCATCAGTAGGAAGACTAAATGAATCTCTGCAGTAATTGAATAGTATTGGTCGCAGACAATAGATGTTATTATATTTCTGAAGAGGAGATTCATTTTATGAACTTTAATGATTGGTAATTGGGTTTGTGTCCCCCCCCCCCCCCCTTCCCATTTTTTTTAAGCTCGCGATCAAAAGATTGAATCCATCCAGTGTGTATCATTTTATTGGATTCAATCAAATGCACAAAAGTACACATTAAATATCTGAGATTAAACGGAAATCCCTTTTGTTTTATTTAATAATATATGCATGCCATATTCCAATGATTTTTTTATCCGGAGTTTTTTAAGACACAATAAATGATTGTAAAAGTGCATCCTATCAATGTAAGCTTATGTGATTACATGACTTTTTTCTAGTCTAGAGTATAATTGAAATGTTTTGTTCATTGTTTGATAGGATCAGTGTCCCTGTTTGTCGACTAACTCTCAATAAAAAAAGGCTTAGTGCATGGTTAAAAGAATATGTCAATAATTTCCATTGCTTTATGTTTGTGTTCAATATTCGTGTACATATTACATGAAATGCTTACATAAAATTGTAAAGACATACTTTGATTAAGCTTTGAAAATATTACAATTATGTTGTGTTAATTAAGAAAACTTTATATCTAACATTTCTTTACAAAGCAAATCTGAATTCTTTTAATTGATTAACAAATCAAATACTGGTATGTACTCATTTGATCAAGAAAATGTCAGATTCAGTTTAACATTCTCGGATTTTGTTGGTGTTTAAATGGTGTAATTTGTTGAGCCAAGAAAACAGATTCAAGTCAAACATCCTGCATTATATGTGTTAATTCCTGCTACCTAATGTAGAACACAGACAAGGTAATGTTTTAACAGGGGGCATCTTACGTCTGCATTGAACTGACTCTTTTTTAACACGAATTGACGCAAAGTGGAAGTGATATTATGGAGATGCCGTTTTTTTAACACAAGGAGGTTGTCGGGTCTGAAGTCTTACAATGCTATACAGATGGCTCCAGTGTTAAACCCATCTTAAACAAGATCCCCATGGAAAAATGCACTTTGAAAAGAACTGATGGGGATTTTGAATGAACTTGTACCGATAGAACCATTTCTCAGGAATTTTTAGGGCAATTTTTGTAGTGCGTGATGAATTACCATGCTTAGAGATGTCAGAGTCTGACGCAAGATTTGTGTTAGGCTGTGAGAGAAAAAGACACGTTTTGACTGATGTATAACATATAATAACTCATTGATATGATATTTCCAAATCAAAGATATAAATTGCGTTTAGATTTAGAAAGTACATATGTATTTATATTAAATCAGTTCAAATTTCCATTTTGATAATTCCGAATGTTATCTGATATAGATTAATTCACACATGCAGGCTCAAAATGTGAAGTACATTAATTATATATATATATATAATGTGGCATACTATACTGGATACTTCTTTGCATTATATATACAGGATGAGAATAATTGTTACCAGCATTTTCGTTACACTGCTACCATATATATGCATAAATTAATGACATTTATTTAACCTACATGTATCTAATGTTTTTGTCTCTTCTTTTTCATATGATTCATATCCATCCATTGCCATCCATTCAGAATATACAGTAAGTGTTATTTATTTTTTTAACTTGCAGATTATGGTAGCTGCATCATAAGACAGAACTATAGCATCAACCATTTTGCCCTTTAATCAAAAATTGATAAAAAAAATCAATTATATTGTGCCGCATAAAATAAATATTATCTATAATTTTTCCCATGCCAATATTTTTGAGCAAAATAAAAAATGATGAATATGAAGAGTTCTGAATTTGAAAACAAGAAAATGCAGTAATCTTTTATCATTTCAGTGTTCATTTATGCCAAAATTTACAATCTACATTGAGACAAAGTATGCTGACGACAATGGATGCAGTAAGAATGTAGGTCATTTATTAAATACCAGTAACCTAATCAGCTACATTGTATGAAATATATCTTGCTTTGATCACCCAGCTGAGACTTGTGAAATTTTAATTTGTCATAGTATATTATAATTAAAACAATGATATTCATAACATTTTTGATGCTAGCATGATAATTTAATACAAACACAGATTTTTTTTGTGTGAAGTGTCATCAAAATTTTTGAACTTAAGCAAGTTCATTAAAAGACATTTTTTAAACAATTAATTCTGTTCAATGAATTTGAATGAGGTCGAGTGGATTTCCTGCCCACAGGAAGTGTGTTGTTATTGTTATATACTCGTCTGGTTACATTGATAAATTGATTGTGGGAGATACACTGCACATGCAGGCATATAAGTTATTATAACATTTAAAGCAAATCAAATATAAACATAGATGTTGAACCAATTGAATTAAGATATTAATTTTCGCATAGAATCCTACATAAGCATAATTTGGGTTCTTGGTCCAAAAAGATTAAGTTTGATAGAAGACAAACACTTTAGCAATCGCATTGCAAAGAACTATAGTTATGAATCATACCCCCTACCCCTAGCCACCATTGCCATCTACCACCACTAACTACTCCCATGCAGATATCCAGAATTTTTTGTTTTGGGGAGGGGGATGTCTGAGAGAGTAGAGACCTAGCTAGAACTTTTGTGTTTTATCAATTTTTTTTTTTGGGGGGGGGGGTGTCTGAGGAAGTCCAAAGTCTATTTTCAGTATTTTTTCCTTTTCTATGTCAATTTGTTATGTTTAAGTTTTCCAAAGGGGATCCAGACCTCCCTGATTCTTCCTCCACATCTGCAAATGCATGACTCCAATTTCATTATGGAATTACAGATTAAGGTGTTATATAGGAATCAACCTCTCTGTCAAAATGAAAGCCTCAAAATTGTAACCCATCATTAAACCCTGAATTATTTTGACTATCAATACCCCAACTATAGATTGTACATGTATTACAATTTATAGGGGAGGATGACATAACCAAATATTATTTTATTAAATGCTAGCCCTTTTGCAGGTGTAGTACATGTTATAGAAAATGACTACATGAAATAATCAGAATAGTGTAAAGTAAAAAAAAAAAAGGGCAATGTTGATGAGGATTATTCCATTTTATTTCAGTTGTGTGGCTTGAGTGACTCTGACCTAAGGGAGAGAACTGTGGAAGAGCTGGATATTGCTTTTGATAACATTGCTGAAAAACATTACAAAGAGGCTGAGGTCAAGGGTCAAATACTTAGTCAACAAAATAGGCAGATACCAAAACATAGCATATATAATAGATATTTCATTTTTAAAATGATATGTATATGTGATCTCCTGAATTCCTCACAACATAATTATCTTGAGCAGAAATGCTTAGTTGCAATGATAAGATGCCCATATTTTTGGCTTTCACTGGTATAACAAAAGATCTTTTTGTGTAGGAAATGAAAAGATATTATAGCTTAAAGATTTGCAATTATGTACATGTTCTTTGCACGTGTAACAGTTCTGTAACATTGTTTTAATTGTAACTTTTAGGATCCAACAAAATTTGTCTCCAAGAAGACAGGAAGAGGGCCTCTACAGAGAGGATGGAGGGTAAGTACTGTAGATTCCTAACTAAATGCAAGGAATTAATTTCCGCATATAATCGCGAGAGGCAATCTTTGCCAATTTTAAAATCTTGCTGTTATTTTTCAGACAGATTTGAACTATAGGAAATTATAACAAAAAAATTGGTGATCGCGATTCTACATGTATATTCTTGCAAATTGATACAAAACAGTGGAATAGCGAAATTAAGAACTCGCGTAAAATAAGGAATTTACACTATACAACATTGCTGTTCATTT
Source organism: Magallana gigas (assembly GCF_963853765.1). Lineage (NCBI taxonomy): Eukaryota > Metazoa > Mollusca > Bivalvia > Ostreida > Ostreidae > Magallana > Magallana gigas. Next base: position 16,752,891 of record NC_088859.1, on the reverse strand, counting down.
GTCATGTGGTCATTATGTAAAACTTTTTAGACATGTCACTGTGACATGTTATCTGCATGGTTACTGACACCATTGCACTATATGTCAGACATGATAGCACTCATATCTTGATTATATATATCACTTACCCTTGTTAGACATTTAAGTACTGTTAGTTGAATATAACACCAGACATACAGGGTGTTTACTGTATATTGCAATGCATATATAATATTTGACAGATATATCACTATGTTAACTGTATGGTGACATACAAAAGACAAACATATTACTATGTTAACTGTATGGTGACATACAAAAGACAAACATATTACTATGTTAACTGTATGGTGACATACAAAAGACAAACATATTACTATGTTAACTGTATGGTGACATACAAAAGACAAACATATTACTATGTTAACTGTATGGTGACATCGATACACTAGACAGACTTTATATCACTATTTTAATTGTTTGGTGACATACACCAGAAAGAAATACCGGTACCACTATATTAACTGTTAGTGACATCCACCAGACAGACTTATCATTATGTTAACTGTTTAGTGACATACAGCAGGCAGACATATCACGATATATAATGTTGACTATGCAGTGTGTATATAAATGGAGCAAAAGTGGAACAAAATCACAAAGTTCAAGAAGTAAACAGGCTAAACAGCATTAAATATTCTTTCACATACCAGACAAACACTCTATTATCATGAAGTGACATAAGTGTTGCTTTTATGAAAGATCTTATGTAAGGTGCACATCTTGAATGACAACAATGAATACATGTATACAGTGTTAACATTAAAGGGACTTGGACACGATTTGAGCTCAAAATTTTCAAAATTTATTTTTTCAATTTTTATGTCTAGAATTGTTAATATAGATGTTTTCAGTGCTTTGACAAAATTTGAAAGTCAAATATTGAGTTACAAGCGAATTACAGAGGTTAGAATTCTTTGTTTTGTAAACAAAGCTTGAGTCCTCTTAATGTTTACATATTTGTTGTATTGGTATAAGTTTCAATCTAATGTTGCTGTTTGTTGTGATGAAATTATTTATGAACCAATTGAATCAGTCAATCTTGTTTCCACAAGTTATTTTGATAAAGAAATGGCAATTTCTTTACTTTACAGTATTTGTAAACAAATATAAGACTCGAGCTTTGTTTACATTGCAACGATTACTTTCCTCTGTATCTCACTTGTAACATGACTTCTAACATTCAAACTTTGGTAAATCATTCAAAATACAAAAGTAAACTATTATATACATAGAAATCAGAAATAAAATTTTCATCTGAAATCGTGTCCAGGTCCCTTTAAAGATCTTATGTTACTTGCATAAGTGTTACTGAAGCTATCCATTGTCTGTTGAAACTAGAGCATGCAGGTTTCATTCAGACATTTCACTACTTTGTAACATTGTATTACATATGTATACTGCCAACTGGTATGTTTTTTTAGCAAAAATATTCACATAACCTTGTTATTTTTATATTGCAAATAAGAATTTTCCTGTTTATTTTTTCTATCTGAATAAGATTAATTGGTTTTCCCCACAGGACTTTGTAGATCCCATTATGTGCTCATACAAAGCAGTAAAGGTGAAATTTGAAGTCTGGGGACTCCAAACCAAAGTTGAAGAATTCACTCATCGAGTAAGTAACCAGCTTCATAATTTTCTAACTTACTAACTAACACATGTACCTTCACCCTTTCCCCCCACACCCCACACCCCCCCCCCCCCCCCCCAAAAAAAAAAGAATCTATGCCATTCAGCATTGTACAAAACTGCCAAACACTTAAAGAGTTAAACAATTTTATTTAAACCAAGAATAATGTTTTTAACTTATATTTCTAATTATGGTTGTCTTTCTCTTTGTTTGCAATTTTATTTCTTGTCATAACAGTAATATCCTTAATGCAAAATAGTGAAATATTTCAATTGCATAAAGGTCATGGTCATAAAACTATGATTCCTCAAGGTCAAAAACTCAATATCATAAAGGTCATGTTCAAATTGTCATGTTTAGAAAAAGGTCACAATGAGTTTCAAGTATTTAATTAACATCACCAATTTGAAATGAAAATAATAACATTGACTTCTTGTCGGTCTTTCAATTTTTAGCTCACCTGAGCTGAAAGCTCAAGTGAGCTTTTCTGATCACATTTTGTCTGTCGTCCGTCTGTCTGTCTGTCCGTCTTTCCATAAACTTTTCACATTTTCAACATCTTCTCAAGAACTACTGAATCAATTTCAACCAAACATGTCACAAATCATCCTTAGGCAAAGGGGATTCAAAGTTGTGAAAATTAAGGGCCACGCCCTTTTTCAAGGGGAGATAATTAGAAACTAATGAAAAATTTTGAGAAATTTTCAAAAATCTTCTTCTCAAGAACCATTAAGCCAGAACTAATCAGCCAGGAAAGCTGAAACTTGTGTGGAAGCATCCTCAGGTAGTGTAGATTCAAAGTTGTGAAAATCATGACCCCCTGGGGTAGGGTGGGGCCACAATGGGTTTTACATAGTAATATGTAAAGTAAATCTTTAAAAATCTTCTTCTTAGAAACTAATCAGCCAGATGATTCTTTATAATTGTTAAGACTTTGGCCCCAGGACAATTCTTTGGCCTCACAAGAAGGTTCAGAGTTTGATGTAGGTTTATGTCCGATATATAAACAATTGTTAAGGATCTTTTTGAGAAATGCAATACTCAACATGTGATATGACTATAAAATCATCCTGTTAGAAAGGGGACTAATGATTATAAACATAAGAATTTCCAGGAAAAATGGATTTTATTTATACAGGATCTACATGTATTATTGTACATTGTCCAGATAGTTTGTATTATGACTCCATTAAGCTGATTCTATCATACCTATTGTTCCTCAGGTGAGCGATGTGGCCTATGGGCCTCTTGTTGTCCATTTGGGTGGTAAATGTAGGAAATGCACTTGTAAAGTTAATGATTTCAAACCAGATGAAGCATTTTGTGTTTACATTTTGATTAGTTTTGTACCGGTACATCTTATCTTCTTCATAAAAATTTTGTTCTTGTCAGATTTATAATTTTAAAGTTTGTTCGAGACTAGGGCCAAATTAGATTAGTGAAACATGTTCTTTTTCTGCAAGTGGCACCATTTAATACATGTATATAATCCAGCCAGCTCCATCAATGGGAAATCTTTACGTGATGAATCCATGCAAGTGAAACCGGCGATTGAAGTATTTGTCATGCAGATCATAAAAATTAAAATTTGTCTGTAATTTTCCTTTACAGAGTATCAGGGAGATCCTGTTGTTGGGACACAGACAGGCATTTACGTGGTTAGACGAGTGGTTCGGTAGGTATAAACCTAGTCTTAGTTTTTATTTGTCCTTGAATTTTAAAGAAAGTTAAATGTGTGAAGGCGAATTATAGTGCCCTTTTTGTTCAGAATTATTGAATAGAAATAAGATGCATACTATTATGTAAAGGCGCCTTGTCCCATTTTAGAAAACTGAAAATAGATCTTGCATTCAAGTGAGATTTTTTTTAACATTAGACCCATGCAGTTGTTTTTGTTGTGGAAATTTACCCGATTTAAAAGCCATTTAATCATACAATAACTTCCTGTACTTGTTTGATTCAGTGTTGGTACAAAAATTGTACAGGTAAAAGAGAAACTGTATATCATTACAAAAACTTTATATTCTTCATGTTGATTTTGAATTGTTAACAAATATGAAATGAAAGTAACGAAAGATTTTTTTCTAACTTTTGTACAGATATGACAATTCAGGACATTCGAGACTATGAACAAAGAATGCATGCAGAGACAAACGAGAAAGTTCTAAGATGACACAGATGTTGCATCTTTGGCCAGTAATGGGATGAATTGGGTCAATTTTGTTAATTTAATTGTTATAATTTATAAAAGTCACTTAATTTGTTTTAATTAAGGTGTGACATAAAGGATCCTAAAATTCCATTTTTGTGACTCAACATTAACCATTCATTACTATAGAGACATTGTTTGTTATTTTTTTTTCAATTTCATTTTGCATTGGTTTTGAAGTAGGAATAATTCATGTTGTTTTATCTTATTTTGTAGTTTAATGATAAATGTAATGCTCTGTCACTTATAGTTTACATGTAGCTTGCCAGCACCACATACAAATCAACTACAATTTTCAGATCTCATAATTATGATTTGGTTTACCAATCATTTCAAATTTTAGTAAGCATTTTTAGTTTTAAATCTTGATTTTTAAAATTAATTTCTATATTTCATCAACAGAAGTCTATTCAGTATTGACATATTATATGTGATTTGTGAATTACATGTTATATACATGTATATCCAGAAAATTCAGTTGATTTTATTATTTTGTTGAAAACTATACCATGTTAAGTTTCCCTAGTTTTTTTGTGTGAAAAAAGTTGAATATGAGACAGTATAGATGAATATGTATACTTTTTGCAATATGTTGCATTTGATTTACAATGTTACATTTAATGCAGAAACATTCATTACCAGTTCAATTTAAAATCAAAATAACTCTATAATCACTCCTCTTAACACCCCTACACCCTGCTAGCTCTTACATGTCAGTTCAAAGTATAGAAAATTCATTGGCCCCATTTTTTGTAAAATTTAAAATGTTAAGGCTTAAGGAGCATATGACAAGAAAGATAACTCTTACTTGGAAAATTTCCTTTTGGAGACTTTTTGTGGTATTATAAAAAAATTGTTGGGAAATATATTTCTTTGATATCAGATGATAAAAATTACTTATGCTAATGAATGTTTGTAAATTCTTTTTAAAGAAAGGTGATCCAGCATTGAACCTATTTTCATAGTTGTTATATTGTTGTTATACCCAAGCATTTATCATATTCATCTGCAATGTATACCTCAAGTCCCTTTTACATATAATGAGAGGGCCAATAAGGGGGTGATTTTAAGACATCTGTGGAATCCTGTCATTTAATGCCTGTTATGAAGAAGAGCTTAATTCCTATCATTCCTATTCACTAGCTGCCTCAATGTGAATGGAAAATACTTCATTACAATATTTATATTTAGGTTAAGGTCATAAGCAGAATTAAAATACTACTAAAAATATTAATCATTGTATAGCCAATGTTTTAATTGCCTTTGAACTCTGTATAATATATTAGATCTCTTGAATTGTTATTTATTGAAGTTAGTAAGTTATTGTTAAAGGTCACATGATTTTTATTTTCTTATGCTATGTCAACAGAATTTTCACAGCTATTGGTGAAGTCTTGATTTATTAGATTCAGGGTCAAAGGCATGATTATTAATATCTACTATTGGAATTCTGGGTTTATTTGCCAGTGGTACTTACTTCGTATGTATAATTAGTACATATAATACTGTTAGGAGACTGTCTGAGATACTGTATACAGGGAAATATTCACCCCTGTTTTATTTTCACTCCCTTCACCCTTGTTGTCAGCAGGTGTATTAAGACTAGACTTAATGTTTCAAGTTATTGCTCTTTAAACAAACTGTTTCTGGGCGAATTCAAGACGGGTAAAACTGTTTGCAAGGGTAGAAGTGCAAAAATAACAGGGGCGAAATTAACCCTGTATACAGTACGTACTAAACCTGTTGTTTTGTGCTGTGAAAATTGTTAAAGATAATATAAGTGGATCTCTGCCTGCAAGTTAACATTCCATTATTTATGGAAAAAACCCTAAAAATCTGATGTAGTTAGCAAACAGGAATTAGTTTAAAAAAGAAATACCCCTAGGCAGTATATAATATTATGTACATACATAATGATTTGAACCTCAAAAAAGTTATAAAAATTCATTGTCATTGGTAATGGGTGTGTGGTTGTTTTCCAACATTTACATATAAGGTAAATGTTACCTTAAGTATACAACTCAAAATGTTTTACCATAATGTACATGTATATGTAAACTTTTATCTCATTATAGGAATAATGATTTAGCAGAAAATTCTACTTTGCAAATAATTCCACATCTTTGGTTTATATAGATGGTTAATGAACATTTTATTTTACAGCAATTCACAATTACTTTCATAATGATCTCATTAATTATCATGTTATGTGCAAGTGTTAGCAAAATGTGCAATAATATAAATACAAATTCAATTTGTGTGTTAACGATGTTAATATCGATCACCATTTACAGTGTATTTTCATTTTACTCCTTTCATTGTTAATGTTTTTGGTTATTTATTAATGGGGGTAGCCATGGGGTACAATTCAAGATCAATCAGCTGTTGTTTTTAAAAGTTTGATAATTTCAGACAGTCATTTTATTTTTACATCGGAATCACTCATAAGTGTCCGACATTGGTCAAATTTAGGGTATTTGGTTTAAAGATGTGTATTTGTATTAAATCTGCAATATTTTTGGCACATTCAAAATTGTGTTCTCGGTATTTGTTCAAAATGGGAAGATAAAGTTGGGTTTTTTTGGGACTTTAAAATATTGCATATTGATGACTTCAGTTATCAGGGTTAATATGATTACAAGATTTACTTCTTAATTCTTACATTTGAGATAAAAACAAGTTAAACAACAATATATAGCATTAAAATCTACAAGTTTGTTTTATTTTTTTTTCTTTACAAAACATGTATAATGCGGAATCGATTAATATTTTATTATTCATTGTTCATTTTTATTGGTTGGTCCAAATAAAAAAAGAACTTTGACAAGTGAATTTTCATTTTTTTTCTGTTAAAAGAATATTGTATACACTTAATTTTACATAATCTTAAAAATTCTTTTATTTTGGGAACTGTTTAGTTTTAGTGAGGGGTTTTCTAATATCAAAATATAATTTATGATATCAATTCTTTTGGTATCAAAAAATGAGTTTTTAATATCATCAAATCAAATAATTTCAAATGTCAAAATATGTCGTATTATTTTTTAAAATCAAGATATACTATACTTAAATTTCTCGATATTTTGAATTCATTTTTATACTCAAAAGAGTCCATGGCTTTCGTTTGCACAGGTGAGCGATGTGGCCCCTGTGCCTTTTGTTCCCTTTCTATTTTACACTGTAGTGCATCTGCGTCCATTCTCCCTGGTTCGTTGAATTAGCTTAATTAAATTCATTTTAAAGGTATAAAAATTAATATTTACACTTTCTTGTGTTTTTATCTGTGATGCACTACGAGTCTATTTTGTAATGTAGTCCAATTTCATCAATGACAAGTTAATATGAAAATTACAAAAATATGAGTAATAGGGGATCAGATACGGTTGGGTGTGATCAAATCTATTCAAAAACTTTTCGGGCTTTATTGTATTTTATCGAACCGACCTTTTTTAATCAGCAAATGATACTCTAAGAATGATTCCTTATTCCTAAATTTATTAAGTTATTCCTAAATTAAAACTTTGCAAATATGAGGCGCCGTTTTGATGTTTTTGAGGTATTTCCTGATATAAAAAAATAATATTTGATATCAATCATTCGAATTGTTAATATCAAAAAAAAAATTTGATATCAAAAAATATCTTTTATTTTTATCAAAAATTTGAATTCTTGATATCAGAAAATCATTTTTGTTCTATATCAAAAAATCGAATTTTTCTGATCGAATTTTTTTAATATCAGAAAATGATTTTTGACATCAGAAAATAAAATCTTCATAAAGTTACTATCAACAAAGAATGTCATTCTATGAATCGTGCTTATAACTCAATATTTTACTTTCAAATTTTGACAAGACACTAAAAATACCCATATAACCATTCTAAACATTTTTTAAAAATGGAAAAATGGTGTTTTTTCTATGGTCATAAATGTCTCAAATTCGATCCTGAAGGAGCGGAAAAAGTCCCTGGTCTGTGGTATAGATCAATGCAATTGGCATCATGATTTAATTATATGATTACATCTGATTAAACTAAAAGTTATTTTGGGGGTTTTTTCTTCAGTAATACGTTATTTGTATTAACGTCCAGTATTTGGCTAGAGAATATTTCTTTAAAAAGCAATGGTGAATAAGATAGTTGAGAACAGCAGCTTCCGGACAGGAAGATGAGGTGGTGCAGAAATAACAACTTTTGCTTTCATTTTGGGCTTTATAAATGGAACAATTCCGATTGACAAATGGTTTAAATATAACATGAATATCATGTACACATTACCATATAGTAGTCTAGAGGTAACATATGAGAAATAAAAGAAATATCCAATCGACCAATATAAGAGATATAGCTAACTGTAAGAAATTACAGTTGACTGATAGTTAAAAAGATAACCTTTCTTACTGTATAACGAGTTTATTCAATTTTTGGAAATTAAATTATGTATGTTGTATATTATGAGAGCCATCACCTTTACTCTGATAATTTTTAAAAGAGGTATAGTCACAACCTGAGCTATATACGCTGAAAAATTAAAATTTTATTTTGTCCATTTTTAATTTTCACAGTAATTCCAATGTTTAACCAAAATGTTTAGTGTCAGTTGTTAAGTTCTAAGTAAGGCATAGAGCTCTTTGATACGTAGACAAGGCTCGTGTAAAGGAATTATAAGCTCTGTAACTTGCTTATAAATCTACGATTGACGCTCAAATTTTAGTTGAGCATTATAGAAATGCATTACTTGAACATTCTTCCTAATAAAACAATGGGAAAAATTAAAATCGTGACCGTGCCCCTTTCAGGAAGAAAAGTTAAATTAATTATGAGAGGCAAAACTAACTGATAAGTTTAGGTTGAGGAATTAAGAACAGCTGCACAAAATAAACCTGATTGTTCTTCCTGCATATGAAGGAAACCAAAGGGCATGCGTAGGTTCATGCCAAAATTGTCAGTGGATTTTATATTATCCGCCATATACAGTGTGTTCACTTAAATATGATTTCAATCATTTTTTAAATTTAATTGGTGTAGAAGACTAGAAGCATTGTCTTGCGTCTCTGTAAGTGGGTCTTATATGCTGTGATGTTGAAATCATGTCTTGTTAGTGCACCAGATTTACAAAAAAATTATTAAAGTAAAATACTATGACTGTAGGCATTTATCGGAGTCCAAATTTTTTTATAGGCTTACATGTATATATCTGCACTCAAATTCCATTCAATTTTTAAAATATGAAATCACGATATAGGGCATGAATAAACATGATACTATACGCACTAAAATTATAAGTTATGCCTTTTACACTTGCTGTGCCCATGAATTATAGAGGCTTTTGAATGTAGAGGGAGCTGAAAATATGTAGACAGATAACCCCTTCCATATTTTTCACGCATTAATTTCATCTTGTGGGGGGGTATTCTTTTATGCGCGAATCCAAAAAAAAAAATCAAGATGGGGAGGGGGAAGGCCCAAAGGATAACAGTGTTTGGAGAGGTGTCCGATACCTATTGTCGGAAATTTTACTACTGGAATTAAATAAATTTGAATTTTCTAGACCCCCCTATATCCGCACGTGTACATGCGGTATCAATGATAAGGAAAATAAAATTCCATGAAACAATGTTTGAGAGATAAGATCTACACAAGTATAGGTAAAATTCAAGCATTTACAGGAAGTATTCGCGTGATAAGGCACCTGTCAATAAAATATTTCCTGTTGAAAGTATATTTATTATTTCTAAATTTATTCAAAATATGATTGAGAAAACGCGTGCAGTGCAGTATGGCCAAGATAGCGTTGGTGCTAATAATTGTTTTGACAGGGAATGGTGAGATATTGCTTGGAAATACTCCGTGTCCAAGTTTATGTGTGTGCAATGGAGACACGGCAACTTGCGATGGCCATGGTTCTCATCAACGATATATCCCACCATTGCCTGAAAACACAACGAGCCTTAAATTCAGGCATTATTCCTTAGGATACATGAGAGCGGATGTATTTAAAAATATATCTAGCCTACATTTGACGAAACTTGACTTGACAAATGATCGCATTGTTAACATCGAAAGACTAGTTTTCTGCATGCTCCCTCATCTAGAGTTTCTCGACCTAAGTAAGAACAGTGGACTTAATTCAAGGAAACTACATAAAGCTTTTCTTGGATTGCAAAATAGTACATTAAAAGAAATCCGCTTGACATATTTGAAATTGGATCCACAAGCTATGTCCAAAAAGTTTTTCCTGTTTCTAAGCAACTCATCTTTAGAACGAGTCGTCTTTGATGAAAATATAATATCAAGCAACATCGTTGATATAATGTCTCCATTGTCTTCTCATTTGAGAGAAATCTCCTTCAAGAACAACCAAATTTCAAATGTGTCATTCAACGTGATGATGCCAAAACTTGAGGTTTTCTTCCTGAGCAATAACAAATTACTGTCTGTTCCAAATGTTTGTTACGTCCACACTAAACGACCAAGTTGTCCAATTCTCAAAGAACTCGATCTGCGCGACAATTTAATTACTGTTGTACCAGGAGGCAAATTTTTCAGACACTGCTTACCAAAGATTCAAAAGCTGTACCTGGGAGAAAACAAAATCAAAACATTAGGAAGAAACTTTATCAGCGGGCTATCCTCTATCGTTTTATTGTCTATAGAAAACATGGATGCTAATTTTGCTCTTCAGGAATACTCCTTAAATAGTTCTTCGCTACAATACTTGTACATGGGTAATAAATTCAACGTTCTTAAACACCACAGAAACATTTTCAATTATACCAGATTTTTAAGAGTTCTGGATATGACTGGAGTACAGTTTGTTCTATCTCACAGCATGGAGGAAAAGATGCGTCAACTATTTGAGCCTCTTACGAGTCTTGAAGAATTAACATTGAACAGAACGCACTTATCAACGTTTCCACCATCACTTTTCCAGGTCATGCCAAACTTAACGAAACTCTACTTAAATGACTGTGATTTCAACCAAACCCATCTAACAAAATTATTTGCCTCATCGTCTCTTAATTTTCTTCTGATGGACAATAACAAAATAACCAGTATAAATGAGACAAATATTCCCATTAAGATTAATCAGATGAGTTTAAAGGGCAATCCATTTCTTTGCAACTGTGACCTTGTTTGGTTTCGGAAATGGGTCGATTCCAATCCTAATCGCCTTCTTGGATGGCCAGATGATTATATATGTAATTTGCCACAAGAATGGAAAGGGAAAAAATTCGCGGATTTTCACCTAAGTTACCTTTTCTGTCATCCACTAAATCCCTACATCATCATGGCTATATCCATATTTTCCGCAGTTTTAGTTATATTTATTGTCTCCTTTATAATATACAAAAAACGCTGGCATATCAAATACTATTTGTACCTTTTGCGCGCAAAAAAGAGGGGATACGAAGTCCTTGGTGGTGATGATTTTGCATTTGATGTTTTTGTAGCTTACAATTCTGACGACAGAATCTGGGTCATTTCAGAAATGATACCAAGATTGGAGAACAAAGAAAACCTGAAACTGTGCTTACATGACAGGGATTTTCAGGTAGGAAAACTAATTGTAGACAACATCACTGACGCTATGCACCGAAGTAGAAAGATTCTAATCATCCTCTCTAATAGTTTTGCCCAAAGCCATTGGTGTCGGTTCGAAACCATGATGGCACAGTTACGTTCGATGAATCACGGCGAAAACACGGTGGTTGTTGTCGTTTTGGAAAACATTCTTACTAAAAACATGAACAACTCCTTACACTTGCTTTTGAAGTCTACCACATTTATAGAATGGACAAACGAAAAAACAGCGAAGGAGATGTTTTGGGAAAGATTGGTATCTGCGTTGAAATCATAAAATCAGAACGCTATTAAATATGTTGTTGATTTAACTTAAACGCATACAAAATCGTATTAAAGCTGACAATTCATAATTCATAAATACGCTTTATTTCCCTGATATTTTCTACTACCGCCATATAGCTGTCGATTTCTATTGTTCTGCTCATCGCTATTCACCTCCTATATAAGACCGATAGCACTAATCATGCTTTACCGCATTCAGGTATTTCATTCACCCAAACACACTACATTGGAAGGAAAAGATTGTAGAACCGCATTTTGAACAAAAATAATATGACAATCACTGCACTGGTAAGGAATATCAAATGAACGACTAAACAAGACAGACTGATATCCAGAAACACATATTTTAAAAATCCTCAATTATAGTTGTTGAACGTTTTCCTGACTCTCGTATAACATCGCATATGCGCAAACCACACACACTGTAGCAGATCGTGCAATCACCGCATGGATTTTAGACATGGGGTGTTTTTTTTGGAAACCGATGGACCATAACTTTTTCCAACCGGTCCATATACCCCATTGGCATATGAGGAGCAATCAAAACTATTATGGCGACCAAATGCTTTTAAGAATTCATGTCAGCTTTAATTACTAATCTGTTTGCAACTGTAAAAGATATACACCAGTTTTTATAACTACGGAAAGTATTCTGGTATCTTACACTTAGTCAAATTATTTTCAATATATTTGATCAGTGCTTACCACTTACTCAAGATAAACCGGTATTACAATAGTCAAATACTCTTTTCACAGTTGCGCTGAAAAATGTGGTTGATTCAGGATCAGCAGATACAACATTACAACTAATATTTAGAATATTGATGTATATTCTATAGAAGGAAGAAAACAAAACTAACGTTATATTATTTTCATAAATCACCTTTACCCAAGAAATATAAGCGTGAAGTATAATTATATATTCCTACGCTAGCTTCCTCCTCATTCTTTTTCACGAAAATATAGGCCATTCTTCGATTGAAATTTTTTAACTTATGAATATTGCTTTTATTATTACAATAGCACATATTATATATGTATATTACTTTCATGATTATTATTTGTAACGCATTCTCTTTTAATTATTTATTGTGGATGAGTGTGTAATGACGAAAAGGTTATGCAACACCTGCACCATATTTCTGATTGCACTCGTGTAGACTCTGTTTAACGAAGTGTACTGTGACGCTAGACTGGTGGCAGTACTTGCTGTGGACAATTAGAACTACATGTATATACGCCAGTTTTTCTTATCAAGTGGTTTTAACTTAGAAATTGACTGAGCACAGTGGAAATTCAAGTAATTTAAAAGTCGAATATCTTGAATATGGAGTAACCCATATCCGTTTTTGTTAAACCCGTATGTATGCTTTTAACAAAGTTTGCTCAAAGACAATCATATGTAAATGTTTCCTCAACTAACGAACATATCTTGCATGGTCTTTCGCACATTTCAGTACTTTGATTTTGGAATGCTTCCGTTAATGAATAATTATACTATCTCCGAATACGCGTAGTTTTGTCTTCTTTAAACTCTTAGTGTAAAAGATTCCAGCACAGAATATAATTTATGCAAACTATTTCCCACTACTGTTGTTGTAGTGACTAAAGATTGTTTGCTAACAAATTACTCCATGCAATATAATTTCTGATGTGAACAAAGTGGATGCGATTATTATAGTCTTTAGTCGCTTAGTATGTGGGCTTAGAGCAGATCCCTGGTTGTACTCTGCTTGGATTAATTCAATATAAAACAGCAGATCAAAAATTCTACAAAATACTTCTCGAGTTTGGTATATACAATGTATGGGTTTTATTCTTCTGTCATGTTGTAAATTTTTAATTTACCGGGTGGCAGTAAATACAAAATTTACAACATGACACTTCCAATGATTACTAGTATCTGATCAATTGTGAGTAGTAAGTGATGTTATGGCATGTCAAACGTAGCAATATTCGATCTTTTCCATTTGTATTATATAAAAATTCATTTGTATTTATAATTTTCTATTTGTATTGATAATTTTCCATTTGTATTCTATATATAATTTTCCATTTGCATTGTATAGATTTCATTTGTATTCTATAATTGTCCATAAGTATTGTATAATTTTCAATTTGTATTGTATAATTTTTCATTTGTGATGTATAATTATAGAATACAAATAGAAAATTATAAAAAAGAAATGTAAAAATAATAGAATACAAATCGAAAATAATAGAATACAAATGGAAAATTATAGAATACAAATGGAAATTTATAGAATACAAAGAGAAAAATGATTAAATACAGAAGAAATTTATATAATTCAAATGGATAATTATAGAAAACAAATTTGCACAACGGATAAGACATCTTAATTCCTAATAAATCGGCCTCACTTTTAAGTTTTAGGTGTTTTATTTCTAATTCTTTATGACTTCACGCCATCTTCCTCTTGTTTTCTTTAGGTCGTTCATCTAGTAATCATATGGACATATTTGCAAATACACACATGCTTATAAAATAAGAATTATTAAAGTTTTATTTTAGTGTTCTACTTCTCATCTGTATTTCCCCGTTTACTTGTAACAAAAATATATAGGTATCTCCTCCATCTTCCTGTTTAAAGATACCGAAGGTCATGCTTCTTCTGAAGATTCAGAAGAAGCTGAAGCATCACCGGTGCACGTGGTCTCATTCGATCCCCGCCAGCGATTGGACAGATGGCGTTGGTTCTATATAATTGTATATACTTTGGTTTTTTTTTTCTTCAGAATGACAATGCATTTAAGAACGTTAATATGAATTTTACTTTGACAACGTTCTACCTATTATAAATATGATATTTTTCATTACCATCGGAATCAATGCCCCCGACCAACCCAACAATATTGGGTCAGGTGTCCATTGCTTGGTTCAGTTTTTCTTCCGCTTGAGTAAGGGGCGCCGATGGTGGACCTCCCTCTGCCTTTGGCCTGCGTATGCCATCAATTTTTTCTTTCGCAAAAAATTTATGTCAATTATCAACAAGTCTTAAACTTTAGTGCCAGTATATACCTCTTTGTTTGGTGTTGTCATATTTTTTGTAGATGGAATCATGCAGACGTTCTGTCATTTTGAAATTGTCTACCCCCTCTCCCAACCCCCCCCCCCTTCCCCCAATAAAAACACACAAAAAACAACAACAAAACGTTACATTATGTGCTAAGCAAACATTTGGATTTTCGTTTTTCTAGAATCTATTTATTTTTTATGATGATATATGGATGTAAACAAAATCTTTACATGACTTTTAGATCTATGTTTCAGAAAAAAATAATGGTATTGTGTGTTTTATATGTTTTATAGTATGTTTGAGGCCTGGGATCACGTAAATATAATATGCATGTATGCGTGTATGTTATTCAATACTGATATACATTGTATGCCAGTGCAATAATATCAAAGTGTGTTTGTGATTAAGACGTGTTATTACAATTTAATGAAGAATAAGGAATGCATTTTTATAAACTGTACGTATTTCCTATATTTAAAAGTAGAGCACTCGGCCAGGTATAATATAGGACTGGATTAAACTGGGATAAAATTGGTGTATACACCTACTATAAATATAAGGGAGGTTACAATATAAACGGGAATCGTCTGGTCAAAACAACAGACAAGTACATGTAAGTGAAATACAGATAGATATCACAATACAAATGTACAATTTCAGAGTGTCTGCTATGGACTAGCTTCCAGGTCTCTTCTTTTATTTCCCCGTGCGTTCCCTTGACACCCCGCCCCTTTCATTTTCACAAACAATCGATCTTCATATCCTCTTCTATTAGAATTATCTCCTCTTCAGTTATCCAATATTTACCCACCGTTTCCTTTTCCCAGCTGTTATTAACCCAAGTGTATCTTTCTCAGCTCCATTTTACAAAGATATAACAAACAGACGACAGCTTTTTTAATGGGTATGAGCCCGTCCTATGATAACGTCAAAATTTCGCGAGAATGCACGATATCATGTAACAACTCAACTGAGTTGAAAAGGGGGGGGGGTACACTTTAACTGGGAGAGTGAAGTTTGGTGACGACGGTGCCTGGTCTGAACCTTGGCAGCGATTCAAGTACACAAACTGATGTCATAGCAACGCGGCCGGAGAGCCAGGTGCCAGGTGCACTAAACTGACGTCATATAAAAATCCGGAAAAAAACAAGTTTAAGTGTTATATAAGGGAGCTGTAGGGAGATTAACCGTCACTACCAATTTTTTTCGGGCAATAGATTCAGCAAACTTAAAAGAAAAAAAACACGGAAATGGTATTTAAGTATAATTTCATTAGGCCTAAGGGGAAGGGAAGAAAAGACGGGAGCAAAGGTTATTTAAAACCAATTGTGAAACCCTCGCCGACGGACAAAGAAAAAACGGAAGAAAGGAAGGGAGATATTCCAGAGGAGCCTTTAGGGTGGCATAGAACTCTTGAACATCCCCCATTGTTTGAGCATATGGAGGAAGAAAAGACGGAGAATGTAGAAGAGGAAGAGAGCGAAAAAGAGGAAGACGACGCGGAGGGGAGAGAGATGGGGGAAAAAAAGAAGAAAAAGAAGAAAATTAAGAAGAAAAAGAAAAAGAGGAAAGTAAAGAAGAAGAAGAAGGAGGAGGAGGATGAGAAGAAGGAGGAAATCGAAGAGACAGCAGCATCAGAAGGTCAGGACAAATTAATGGAAGTGAATGAAGTTTGTAAGTGTGTGAAGATTGCACCTGGGCTGAAAAGAAAAGAAAAGGAGAAGACAGAGAAGAAGAGGATAAAAAAATGAATGAAAAGAAATGAAGAGCCAAACAACAATTGCTTTGGGAATCTTACTTGAAATTCAAAATGATTAAACAACCACAACGAGCTGTTGAAGTTACTCCAAGTCTGCCAGGTCATTGAGAAAATTAAGAAAATGTGAACTGGTTTACTGTGAACTTGTTAGTTAGAGAGCTCTAAATTGACTAATTGAACTGTTAATTAATTGTTCATCACCCCATTTTTTTGTAAATAGTCATGACTATTTCATTGTAAATATATTTCATTGTTTATGATCATTACCAAGATTGTTGTTCACTGTTTATGAATTTTGCTGTTTCTTGTTCAATAAATTTGTTGCATTTCAATCTAGTTTTTATTTCTCACAAAAAGTTGGACTTTGGTCCTAATATCAAATAAAAACAGGAATAATGTTTTTTTTTCATAGTTTTTTATTAACAACAATCAAAACTAGATGCTGTCATTAGACAGTAATATCCACACCATGTGTTTGTCCCTAAATAATACTGTTTTGTATCAGTTTTACTAAAAACAAAGGCTTCATGCAATTTCAGATAACTTTTAAAAATCATAAGTTTCATAAATTGAGATCTTAAATACACATGAGCGGCCCTTTATGTACAATTTGGCCATTTTGGGGTTGAACATTTTGCATGTAAATTTTAAGTTTATCAATAACTTAACATTTCAAGTCATAGAAATTGTTCTATATATTATGGCTATATGCACCCTCCCATCGGCGGTTGCCGGCTTTAGATTTGCATCTATGTGCCAACATCATCGTGTGCATGAATTTAGAGAAGATTAAAAACGATGATGCAACGTTGTGTTATGCGGTTATTGTGACCTTGCGCAATACAATTTAGTACGTCATTCCTGAGATAAATCTAACTGTTTTAATATAAAGTTTCACTGAAATAAACCTTAAAATAATTTTTTAGCTCTAAATATTTTTCTTAGAAGTTATTCACTTGATTAAATGGAAATACTGATCAGAAAACTTGAATAATCAAGTTTGTTGACGTATAGTTGCACAAAGTTGCGAATGCTCGTTAGTTTGAATTGACTCGAACAAGGAACAGTAACTGTTGTTGATGTTTTATAAAACAAACTCTAGCCTTATGATTCGGGATTAAAAAAAAGTGAATAAGGATGCTTACTGGTGGTGGAATAAAAGTCTTATGAAACATTATTTTGGTAAGTTCTTGTATATAAACACAACCAGAACACTCTGTTTTCATCGCGTCGTCAGGATGAAATTCTTGATAAAGTTCACATAGCAAATTGAAAGTTGGAAGGGGGCTAAAGTTATCAAAAATCTTGACAAACAAGAAAAAAGGGTCTTGTGGTTACGGTTCTGTATAACTTTGCCAAAAAAAAGTGTGAAAGTGTGAGGGGGCTACCCCCCCCCCCCCCCCGTCACAATAGCCCCCGGTTCCGACGCCTATGCTACGCAGTTATGTGTTTTCCTCCATATTTGAAATTTAAATCGTTGACAAAATCCATTTTATGTCAATTTTTGTAGAAGTTATAGTTATGTTAAAAGTACTAGCGAATCTTCGAAAATAGGTCACTGAAGCGTTGAAGCGAGGGGCTGTGTCAAAAATAGTTCGAACTATAAGTCAATAGTCTGTCCCAATTAAGTTATTGCTTCCATCAATTTTTGATGATTTTTAAAAAAAATACACATACCTGTGAAAGAAATACAATTGAAATCGATGAAAGGGAATATATCCAAGATATCTTCATTGAACAAATATCCCTTTTCACTCATTAAATTTCACAGGAACGAAAACAATTTTCTTACGAAGATTTATAATGGTAAATGTTTACATCTTTTCTCCATTCGGAATACACTCGGTAGAGGGGGCGTTTCAAAACAAATAATCTGGACATTTTTTATATTAGTGGATGAACGTAGTTTGAGAACAAAGGTATTTACTATGATTGAAATATCAAGCAAAAAGTGGTGGCAGCAAAAACTCGGGACAGAGTGTAGAAGTATTTGATAAAGCATCACCCGTTTGATATAGCAAAGGTTATCACACGGGTAATATACACCACACGTGTGAGATAACTAATAAAGCGTTTTTTTCTTCAGAAAAGTCAAAAACGAAATTGTATGACTACAGAAAACCAACCCCAGAAAATTTAAGAAGAAGAAGAAATTACTGAGATAGACCCAGCCAAGAAGGATTTCCAGCCACAGAGGAAATGTAGGAACAACCAGCATTACTTCCTACAGCAGGATTCAACTTTTATTGCATATAAGTAAAACCCATGCATGATAACATTTCAGTTTTTTTGAATCCTTTGTACAACTAGATCCCCAATGTGGCCCCATCCTACTCCTCAAAATTTTGATTTTAACTAATTTAAATCCACACTATCTGAAGTTGCTTCACTTAAGTTACAGCTTTTATAGGCAAATGATTTTGTAGAAGATTTTAAGATTTTCTTTTTATATTCCTGCGTAAAAAATTGCCCCCCCCCCCCCCGTTGTGACGCCATCTACCCCCAGGGATCATAATTGAGCAAACTTGAATCTACACAACCTGAAACCTAACGATGCTTCCACACAAGTATCAGCTTTCCTGGTTGATAAGTTTTTGAGAAAAAGATTTTGACAGACTGTTCACTATATATACGCCTATGTAAAAATATGACCCCCCCCCCCCACTGTGGCCCCATCCTACCCCTGGGAGTCATGATTTTCAAAACTTTGAATCTACACGACCTGAGGATGCTTCCACACAAGTTTCAGCTTTCCTGGCTGATTGGTTTCTGAGAGGAATTTAAAAGATTTACTTTATATATTCCTTGTAAAATTCGCCCCCCCCCCCCCCATTGTGGGCCCGCCCTACCCCGGGAGTCATGATTTTCACAACTTTGCATCTTCACTACCTGAGGACGCTTCCACACAAGTTTCAGCTTTCCTGGCCAAATATGGTTCATGAGAAGAAGATTTTTAACGATTTACTCAATACTCCTTTGGGTACTCAGTATTCCTTTGTAAAATTCGACCCCCCCCCCCCCCCATTTTGGGCCCGCCCTATCCACGGGAGTCATGATTTTCACAATTTTGCATCTACACTACCTGAGGACGCTTCACATAAGTTTCAGCTTTCCTGTCCAAATGGTTCATGAGAAGAAGATTTTTAACGATTTACTCAATATACTGGTATTCCTTTGTAAAATCGACCCCCCCCCCCCCCATTGTGGACCCGCCCTACCCCTTGGAGTCATGATTTTCACAACTTTGAATCTACACTACCTGAGGACGCTTCCCCGTTAGTTTGAGCTTTTCTGGCTGATTGGTTTTAGGTTTTTGAGAAGAAGGTTTTTAAGGATTTAACCTATATATTCCTTTGTAAAATTCGACCTCCCCCCCATTGTGGGCCCGCCCTACCCCCTGGAGTCATGATTTTCACAACTTTGAATCACCACTACCTGAGGATGTCTCCAAACAAGTTTCAGCTTTCCTGGCCAAATGGTTCTTGAGAAGAAGATTTTTAAAGTCTTCTCAAAGATTTTCAATAATTCCTAATTATCTCCCCTTGTAAAAGGATGTGATCCTTAATTTTCACAACTTTGAATCCCCTTTGCTTAAGGGTGCATAGTGCCAAGTTTAGTTGAAATTGGTCCATCGGTTCTGGAGAAGATGTTGAAAATGTGAAAAGTTTACTGACAGATCTCCTTGGACTCAACATCAACACCAACGGCTGAACGGAGGACCCAAAGAAGAAGCTACAGAAAAATGGGCCATGGTCTCAAAATTCAACGAACAGTTTTTACTACACAATATGATACATCAAATAATCCCGGCTTTCAGTACTTCAATATTTTGATTATTTGATCGAGTTATGCAGATTTTTATGAATTTTGTTCAATTAGGATCCTAAGTAACTATGAATAACCGGCAAGCACAAAAATTTAACGGGCATCGCCGGATATGCCGGTGTTGCCTCTGTTGTCGATTGCTGGAACGCGCGTCGCCGGCGAGCGATTGTGGCAACGCAATATACCGTTGCCGATTAGGAGACAATATGGCGTCGAGGTTATTATGTTCTACAAATCCAATATTTCTAAAACTACCATTTGTCCTACTACATTGAAATATATTAAAACTGCAAATAGCCAAACTTTCTGGTTCACATTTTAGATAAGTATCAGTTTTAAGTTGCAATCGCCCTCGTTGGAGCATTGTAACGTTGCCAACAGTTCCATTTACGTCACCGTTTCCCGATAACGTCGCCGGCAAGGCAACGTTAATGGAAAGCACCCTTATTTTCAATATGATTTCAACTATCTGCCACCTTATTTATAAAGCTCTTCAAAAAACTTAAATTTTGGGGGGCAAAAAATGCATAATACCGCACATACTCCTTTGTAAAACGTCAATTGAAATCAATTTGATTTACACAGTTTTTGAAATTTCATTTAAAATAAATAATTTTAAAAGTAAATGGTTTTTTTTTCAAATCTATGTCGAACAGACATCGGTCAAACGAAATTTAGGGCGAACGGAAATTAGGGCGGACGTTGTCAAGGGCGAACGCAATATATTGCAAACGAACATACATTCGTTTGAATATCCAAAAAAAGTTTGTTCCGTGTCTGAAAAACCATACTCCTCAAATATGACCGTTTTGTTTACAAAACAGTAACAAATTCCATGCGCGGATCAAGAAAAATTTTCCAGGGGGGGGGGGGGATCCGAAGGATAATATTTGCGGTAATTTTACTAATATGTAAATTTAATCAATTTTCATTTTCCAGGGGAGGTCGGGATCCCTCCCCCTCTAGATCCGCGCATGAATTTGCTTTTATGTATACGTCCGCCTACGCAGAAGGCCTAAAATTTTGACTTAACTTTAGTCCAGTGCAAAGATGCGCACTTTGATAAAACGTAAATACCGGTATTCACACTAGTCCGGAACTTACGCCGGCGTAGAACTACAACTAGGCGTACAACCTACGATGAAACGGGCCCCAGCTGCAGGGCCAAATGTACATGTTTTGTGACCCTGAACTGTAGTAAACTGCAATTTTAAACTAAATCACCGCAATAGTTGTGTAAGAGCTCTCTCAATAATCGTTCCTTTTGTATTTTTTGTTTGTTTGTCGTTGCGTAAACTGTAACTACAATGTCTTGTCCATCGATGTTTTAAACATTATACATGTTCCCAATTTCATTAATTCAGCCATTTCAACGCACCAATTTAATTTGAGACAGTATTTATTTTGTTATAGTTTATTCCAAAGAATTCACAACATATACTGACAAAAAATATAACAAAAGACATTGCATTTTATTGAACAACAATGGATCAACGGAACGCTTACTGTTTTAAGTGTACATATACCTATAAACATACACCAAAAAATGCATTTTACGGCGCAAACCTGTTCAAATTTGGACTGATCAGTGATCAATAACCTATTTCGTAACTTACTCAGTCTGAAGAAGCAGTTATTTATCTCAAAATTCATCAAACAATATTTACTACTAATGTTGACACTTTACTTGGCGCAGACTCTCTCTCAAACACGCTAACCAAAATCGAATTCTTACATGTAAATTCACGTGCAGACATAGTCGCAATTTCACATGGAAACAAACCACTTTTTTTATTTTACGGAGCTGGTGATAATGTTTCAAAGATTTATTCTAAGTATTTAAGTGACGACAAATGCTATTAAACCTCTAATGGATTTCACGGCGTGTCAAACCAAATTTTCCCATTCATCTACATTTTGCAGCTAGCTTTTTTGTGAGGAAAAAAATTAGCACTATTTCAAAAGTCTGTTCAACCCATGCGATATTCTAGCACACGGCAATAGACATTGACTTCAGGTATCAGTGCTTAGATAAGCTGACTTGCGAGTTCGGTTCACGTCAGCTTAAAAAATGGTCAGTCTCCGAAAGTGAAACGTGCAGAGATGCCGTTTCCTATTTTAACCAAACTTCTATTATAAAACTATATAACAATCAAACGCAAAAATATGCAGCATCATGATTTAATAATACATTTAGATGTATGCAGGTCTGATATTATGATATATAATAATAAAAGACAATACAATTTTACATCCCTGAGAGGAAATAACGTTAACAGTTTGTTCAATAATTTACAGAGAATAAGATCTACAAAATCGGTCAAATACAGGTTTGCCAATATCACACATGCAGGTATGCCAATAAAACACATGTGGAATACTATAATAAGTTGAAAAATTAATTGGAACCCTAAAATTTTTCCAAAAATCTCTTCAACAATGATTTTTATGTTTAAAAAAGACCCTACTAGTAGCGTTCAATCTATAAATGCCCTGGTTAATTTAATAATGTAAACTAATTTACTTTACACATAATAAATTCTATCTACATATAAAACATGAATTAAACTAAATGAAAATATACATGTTGAACCATTTTAACAAGACCTTGGACTTTTGGTAGGATGTAACTTTCTTTTTTTTTTCTTTTTTTGCGTCAAATCAAGTTTAAAATGACGCTGGTTTCAAGTGAGATTGCGTAGTCGCAGCTCAAAAGCCAGGCAACTCTTTACGATTTGAAAGAGCCATGGCTGACTGGCCAGCAATGAAATAGACAGGCCTACGTTACAATGCTGTTTGACACTACTCCTGTTTAAATGGTTCTATCTGTACATGTACTATTATATGCATAACCGGACCTCTTAAAATTCTGTATAATTTAGGATTGATATACAGGAATAATTATGCTAGCAATAACTACCATAATTTGTATATGGCTGATAAATATTGGTAAAATTCATCGCTGAATTAGGAATTGTCTGTCTATTCCTTAATAAGGGAAGATAGTGTCATCCATTATGCAGCCAAGTAGTATGAAATTTATGATCATTTACTTACATCCATAAAGTATGATTCCCTTTATTTCTTATTCTAATTCATAGCTCTATATATAGAAAATGACATGACTGAAATCTACACGCCCCGTTTATCAATCAGTCGAAACTTTCAGCGACCCAAGGAAAATCACGGGACTGCACAAAAAAAAAATCATAATGATGTCAGCACTCAATAGAAGAGGATTTGGCTATTTCTTTTATTTAACGAGCTCATGCACATTGACAATAATTTAGTTGATTTTTCTTACTTTTTATGATCTTTATTAATTTGTTAAAAGAAAGATGTAAATATAAACAATAAAATGCTTTCTTTGATGATTCATGCTGGTTATGAGGGTAGCAATCATTGCAGAAAAAAAATTACATAACCCACGGTTTTTTTTTACAATTTCGCCAACTTCATATCCCGCATTAATCACAATAGTAAGGATTTTATTGTTTAAATATATGAGCTAACTTGATTAAGCAACCATACATACACGCCATTAAATTGCATATCATCAATAGATTAAGAAATTAAATAAAAAATTCTAAGACAATAACAAATTTGTAAAACTAAATATCATTCATATAATTCTGATTCAGAGAAAATTGAAATATACACAAAGGAATGTTTAAATAATGAATGCTCAAGGTAATAAAATATTGCAATCTAAATCATAATATTTACATATATCGCATATATCAAATATTGCTGAATCAAATTGATAAAAATATGAAGATAGCGATATGTGCAAAATGTTAATTTTGATTTTTCCATGATAATTGATTGTATAAAGCAACAACAAAGATCAAAACTTATTGACTGTGCCACAATAAAGTCCAAAGTTGTTTGCAATAAAATCAGTGACAAAATAACCACTAAATGGGTCATTTTAGATATAATCAGGTGTTACAATTCTTTTCTTTCTATTACTTTTATATTCCATTATAATCAATTTCAGATTAAGCCACACTCTCCAACAAGAAAGTAAAATTATACTAACACCTCAAGTAAGACTATGGGGGATATGCAACAAATTAAAAAATCACAAAACATAATACCAGTATTAATATCTTGAAAAACAAAAACAATGATGACTATTAAAAGAAACATGCTATGTTTAAAAATAGCACTAAACAAATTAAATAACAATTAATAAATAATGTTTGTAGAACATAATATTTGCTCATTTGCTCCTTTTCTTAACACAGGCACCTGATGTTATAATAAATATATTTTTCTCATAAAAATACACCCTCTACCAAGTACATGTACATGTATCATTAGGTAGAAGGTATAATTTTTGTATGAGAAAAATACAGGGCCTGAAACTTCAGGTTCCTGAGCCTTTTTTTCAAAATAAAAATTGTTGAGCAATCAATATGTAATTAACACAGATAATACTAAAAAGAAATCAAATGATCTTGTCAGACTTCTTCACCAAGTTCTTTTTCTTTAAATAAAAAAAGGACATTATATATATTGGTATGTTAAATAAAACATAACAATTCAAAATACACTATAGTCATGCAGTAAAATATGTCACCAAAGAATCCAGATACGGTTCTAGAAAAGAATAAAATTTAAAAGAGGTATAAATTATCTATCGTAGCACTAATAAACACACAGGTATAATACAGCCGTCTTGGCTTTATATTATAAATGCATAATTCACCTACATAGTATACTCCTGTTGGATCTGAAATGATACCAACATATCGGTATTATTTTTGATTGATTTAATAAACCATGTATAATTTTGGTAAAATAAAAAAATTTTAAGGCACATATAGCTGTTTTTAATAAAATAATTTATAATAAATAAAAGTGAAAGCAATTGTATATTTAACATACATGAAAACATGCTAATAATATTATATGGTTTGATCAAAGCAGCTAACTTTAAATAGGTTTATACATGTACATAACTATAAATTTACATTTTCAGCTGTCTTTGTCTGTTATAACATTACAGATCAATTTTGAAGCCAGTAATTTCATAAAGGATAAGCGACACTAAATGGGTGTGTCTTATAGCATACCCATAAAACGGTATGGGCTGCAGTGCATAGTAATACATAGCTACATGAAAAACTAGAGATGTTTGTGAAACACTTATGCCCCCCTCCCTTGGAAACATCCACAAAGAAAATGAGCGTAAACTGCAAATATTTGGAATTTTTATAAGTCCAAGGGGCATAACTCTGTCGGCAATTGCTCTATCATACCCAAAATCGAATTTGACCTAGATATTATCATGATAAACCTGTATACCAAATTTCATTTCAATATGTTTATCCTATGCAAAGTAAATGAGCAGAAACTGCAAATAACTCGAATTTTTCTAAGTCCAAGGGCCATAACTCTGTCGAAAATTGCTCTATCATACCCAAAATCGAACTTGACCTAGATATTATCATGATAAATCTGTATACCAATTTCATTTCAATATGTTCATCCTCTGTGAAAAAAATAAGCGGAAACTGCAAATAACTCAAATTTTTTTAAAGTCCAAATGCCATAACTCTGTTGAAAATTGCTCGATCCTACTTAATATCGAACATGACCTAGATATTATTTTGATAAACCTGTATACCAAATTTCATTTCAATATGTTTATCCTATGCAAAGTAAATGAGCAGAAACTGCAAATAACTCGAATTTCCAAGGGCCATAACGCTGTCAAAAATTGCTTGATCGAACCCAATATCGAACTTGACCTAGATGTTATCATGATTAACCTGTATACCAAATTTCATTTTAATATGTTTATCCTTTGCAAAGAAAATGAACAGAAACTGTTGGTGGACTGACAGACAGCAGCAAAGCAATATGCCCTCCCTTCTTTGAAGGGGGGGGCATAAATAGTGGTTTTAAAATGTTTTAAAGTGTAGAAATTGGAAATTATATCAATATAATATAATAAGGAATCATTGCTTTAATATTAAGAGGTGAAAATTTCAGTCGGAGAATGGTCAAATCAATCACAAAGCTCTTTGGGCTTTATTGGATTTGACCACGCCCACACCAATTGGTACTAATGCAATACATGTATAATTATCTCAAGATTTACACAGTAATTCTATGATTATCCAGTAATGATAATGGCACATTTTCAGTAATGTACATGGAAATCGAATTATCAATGATAACGTCACTTAACTGACAAGTACGGACCCACCTAAACCCACACAAGTTATATTTGAATCTACATTGTACATGCATATTGAAAATAAAATGCAGCAGTATTACTTAGAAGTGTATCCTATCCAAAAAAAAAAGTAAAGTACTGGTAACCCTCTGATCTAATTCCTTTCCTACGTTCAATATTTATGTTAATACCAATGGTATAAGATGAGGCACAGCTAGAAGATACACCATGAATACACATAACACACTTTTTGGATGACACTCAGGGCTGTTCTTCTGTCAATCACACAACATTTCCTGAGCCCTGGGAGCTATTTCTCCCCTGTTCTCTAGATGAAGTACGAAGCCTCAGGGATTGCTCCAGCGAATTCTGTTCATTATCAACATTCTCATCTGTAACATTCTCATCCAGCTGTCTTTTGGCAAATTCCAGGAACACCTTTAATAATTGAAGAGATGAAAAATAAGTGCAATTTCTCTCTGCTATGGCAGTATTAAAACAAGAGGCCCAGAGGCCACATCACTCACCTGAGCAAAAAATTAACAAAAGCTTTAGACTGTCTTTAGTGTATCAAATACAAAATATAAAGTAATAGTAGGGCATATCTTGACTTTCAAACATTTTCAAATTTTCCCCCAACATATTCTTATGTTAAACAACACGCTTCTTTTGTTCTTTCAGTTTTTGAGAATAAGATTTTTCTCTATTTATTCCAATGTAAAACTTCCATTAACCCCTTCCATTGAGGCCTTATCCTACCCCTGGGTATCATTATTTGTACAAACTTGAATCTACACTACTTGAGTACAAGACACAAGATCTAGCTTTTCTGACGAAAAAAGGTTGAGAAGATGTTTAAAAAAATACCAACAAATTTTCAATACTTATCTCTCCTTTTAAGAGGGCAGGACCCTAAATTCGAACCAAAAAAACTAGAATCCCCTTTGCCCCATTATGCTAAGTTTGGTTGAAATTGGTTTAGCAGTTTTGGAGAAGAAAAAGAAAATGTGAAAAGATGAAAACAATGACAGACAATGGACAAATTTTGATCAGAGATACTTACTTGAGCCTTTGGCTCAGGTGAGCTAAAAATTTGTGTGGTTTTTTTTTTTTAAATTGAAATCTAGCACCAATCTGCCTGAGATTACCATGTACAGTAATACATGGTTACAGTCTACATCATCAGCTAACTAAGAATTCATGCTTACAGAAAAGGCATTTATATACCAATAAATCTTAAAACAGTGAATTACTTTCAAAGCAATTCGGAAGTTTTCAAAGATTTTTCACCTTAAAAAAGATGCACAGTAATAAGACACTGTAATTTATCCAGTACTTTGCAAGCTAATCCAAACATATACTCAAAACAGAAGTTTATATCTTTTTTTTCACATCACTGATAGTACTACTGTAGGTATACCTGCTCTAAGGAGGACTGGCTGAAATTGTACTCTTCCATATCATGCGTCCGCTTGCCTGAAGAAAAATATGGACCAATGTAAATGGTTTAGAAAAGCTTGATTACAGTCAGTTTGTTTATTTTCATTTGTATCCCTTTTCAAAAATAAGTCTTAATTAAATGCTAACATCATAAAACAAAACATAGAACTTTTCGCTGACAAACCATGAGTCTCGATCATACCATATAATATTTGGCATACACAATTTGGCATACACAATATATAATTTTTTTTTTTAAAATCATTGAATTAAGCTGCAACTCATCTGCATACTGTTTGCATTGAACTGTTTAAATCAAAACATTCCCACCACCCCCACCTGCACCCCCATAAAAAAGAAGACATTTCCTGCATTACCTTCTTCTAGAGATGAGAAGACATGGGCGAGAGACTTGACATTGTTCCTGGGTATTTTATACTGAGCTCTCAGTCCAAATCTCTCCACAATCACAGCATCAGGGAACATGGAGAAGACATATTCCTCGAGCTTGTTCATTCTCTGCTCCACTGAATCTTGGGTCTCGTGGGCAATTCCTGCCTTCAACTTCACTTCCAGTATGTATCCACTTCCAAACTTGTTTTTCAAATGTTGAGTTGGTCCAAGACATCTACCAAAATTTTATGGGTTTATATCAACATTGTTTATCAGGACAGCCAAGTTACAGGTAGATCACTTTATAAATTTAATTCATATATAATGTAGTTTATACCAGTTTCCTTCATTTACATCATATCTCCTTGAATACATGTTTGGTATAAAGCTCCTTACTTTATTTTGAACTAGAGTATGTTTCAGTGAAACCTAATTAATCTTTGATCCTTGAGGCATGAGAAATTATGATAAATGAGGTGATTTTGTTGTAAGACATAAAAGACTACAATATTCAAGTAGATTTTTTAACTCACTCAAGCTTTCCATTGACCATGATTCCGACTCTTGAACAGAGGGCGTCTGCTTCCTCCATGTAGTGGGTGGTCAAAATGG
This sequence comes from Magallana gigas, assembly GCF_963853765.1. Taxonomy (NCBI): domain Eukaryota; kingdom Metazoa; phylum Mollusca; class Bivalvia; order Ostreida; family Ostreidae; genus Magallana; species Magallana gigas. The sequence goes on along the minus strand of NC_088859.1, from coordinate 16,723,885 downwards.
CTCCCCTATCTTTGTTCTGGAAACTATTGGTAATGGTATCCCTGGAACAAGACCAATAGGTCAAAGGTCAGAACATTAACAGCACTGGTATGTTTCTGTCAAAATATCTGGTAGGGCTTATTAACAGGGCTAGATGGTCATTGCCATTTTTAGGATATATTTATCTCCTTCAGAAGGAGAGCTATATATAAAGATATAGTAAAATGTTCTCAAATTCAATGTGCAAATATTGGGAATTTATCAGTACATAACAATAGTTTATGGCTTAAAAAACCACAACAAAATTTGTCAGGAAGATCTGATGGCAAATTCAGTAAAGCCATCCAGCCTCATTATTAAGAACATCATTTTTTTGTAATTGAAGAAACATAATCAAAATACTTATATTAAGGGCTTATATGAGCAATTAGTAGTTGCAGTAGCAGGCATGAGGATGTAAATAATTTATAAAAAAAAAAATAGGGATTCCATGACAATTAGATATCTGTACCAAAGGAATCTTTTGGAGGCAGGGTCCATTCCTGTTGAAGGCTCATCTAGGAGGACTATTCTGGGCTTTCCTAGCATACTTATGGCATAGCTCAACTGGAAAAAAATTGAGAAAGTTTAAAAAATTGTTTTGTACGGTATAAATTTATTTTTCTTTATAATATACCTCAGTCTATGAGGACTGTTTGTGCTGATAACATTTAAAAATTCAAAGCCCTCAAGATCTGCTCTATTTAAAGAGTATACTTTTAACTGCAAATGGTGCTTCATTCATTAAAGTTTACTAAAAATGCACAGTTGGACCATATTCCCTATCATTTATCATCTAAAACTGACCATTGTACTTACGAAAGAAAAGATTATTGCAATTCAAGTTTGTGTTGTTTAGGATAAACTCTTTATGTTCATTTCTAAAAAAATAACACATATGTACTACATGTACCAGAATATACACTGTACATGTACATGTACATTTGATTATTTTTTGCCAAAAGTTATCTTCAATGTCTTAAAAACCTCGTTCGAATTTTTGCAACCAGGTACTAGAAATGACAATCTCTGAGATAGTTACCTTTCTCTTGGTTCCCCCTGACAGTTTCTTGGAACGTTTGTTTGCATGCTCCTGTACCTTCAGCTGCTCAATAAACCTGAGAAACAACAAAATATCTGTGAGCCAATGCTCACTAGTGATACCCCCGCTCTGATGTGAATATGCAAAATAAGCAAAGTCGACATTTAACAGAAAGCTGGCATCCGATTGGTACAGAAATATATCCCACAATATAGCATGCCTAAACAAATAGTGTGTTAAAATTTCAAGCATCTGCGATAAATAGTTGCTGAGAAATTTTTGACGGAAATTTGTTTGAAAATTTTGGCTAAAAATAAACAAAGTCGTCATTTAACAGGAAGTTGATGTCCGATTGGTACAAAAATATATCCCACAATACGGCATGCCTTTACAAACACTGTGTAAAAATTTCAAGCATCTGCGATAAATAGCTGCTGAGAAATCTTTGACGGAAATTTGTTTGAAAATTTTGGCTAAAAATAAACAAAGTCATCATTTCACAGGTAGTTTGACGTCCGATTGATTCAAAAATATATCCCACAATATGGCATGCCTATACAAATACTGTGTTAAAATTTCAAGCATCTGCGATAAACAGTTGCTGAGAATTCTTTGAAGAAAATTTGTTTGAAAATTTTGGTTAAAAAATAAGCAAAGTCGTCATTTAACAGGAAGTTGGCGTCCGATTGGTACAAAAATATATCCCACGATATGGCATGCCTTAACAAACACTGTGTTAAAATTTCAAGCATCTGCGATAAATAGTTGCTGAGATAAATGCGACAGAAATTTTTGTTACGGACGGACAGACAGACGGACGGATGGACAGACGGACAGACAGACAGACAGACAGACACACAAGGGTAAAACAGTATACCCCCTCTCCTTCGGAGCGGGGGTATAATAAAACACTTCGTTCTCAACATTACAGAGTCTCCATCCATCCAACCCCTCATTATTAAAAAAACAACGCTTTTAAAAATATTCATTTCTGGTTAAAAGTAAGTGTTAGTACGAAGTGTATTATGAAAGTGAGGCAATTTCATTTACAAGATTTAGCAGACAATGTTAGGAAGATGGAAAACGATAGAAAACTTTAAAATGTTAATTTGTGATAATTTTCTCTGTTTTTAGTTATTTTAGTACATTTACTCCTTTTACCCTTACCATTCTGCAAGGTCATTGACTTTGTCCTCCTGCACACCTCTAATGGTGGCATACAGCACCAGGTGCTCCTTCAGCGTCATCAGCTCCTCGAGGGCATCGTGCTGAGGGCAGTAGCCCATGACCTGGAAAGCCTCAGACATGCTTGACTGAATATCATGTCCTCCAACTACAACCTACAAGCAGAGAATGTACAGCATACTCAATCAACAATAGCAAGACAGATATGTTAATACTTGATATCAACATCTTTGGGCTACATCAAATTTGAATGACAAACTGGTTGCTGTCAAATTAAAATCAAATATAGGACATCATTCTAACCACAGAAAAATAAATTTCATCAGTTTCATGTACAATGTCATAACTTTGCCCATATAATGTCCCAACAAGTAAAGTTTTAATTGCAACAAAAATAAATATAACTTGATATAGTAACTGATTTGGCTTTTAATAAAATAAAAACTGAAACAATGCTTTGAGAATATGAAATTAATCAGAACTTAAAGCAATATGAGCTGCAATTTTCATGCTGAAATTTCTTTTTATGAAAATGTTTTTTTCTACTAAATTGACAAAAATATCATGGATTTTAAAGTTCTGTCAGTCATATTTTTATTGGAAAAGCCGTAAAGAAGCCTTAATTGAAGCAAAATTGTCCTGTCCTGTACAAAAATTGATCTGCTTTATATTCCTTAGAAGAGAAATCTTTCTTCTGACAAAATTAACGATTCTTTCAAATTTTATTTATCACAAGAGTTTAAGTTACATGCAGACTTATCATACTAGCAGATTTTTCAGCAAAAATCAAATTATAAAAAATACAGCTCATATTGCTTTAAAACTCTTTACTTGTCATTTTTTCCATTACTTTTTCTTAATTCCAAAAAAAATCAAAACCACCTGCAAATGAAAATAAAGACAGCTTACCCGTCCTCTAGTGGGCCCAATCTCTGCTACAATCATGTTAATCACTGTTGTTTTCCCGGCCCCGTTAGGTCCCAACAACCCAAATACCTCTCCATCATCAACGGCAAACGAGGCGTTTCTGACAGCCGTCTTTATTTCGTCTTTCTGGCCTTTCTTACAGCATTTACGCTGGCTTTTATTTTTCTGAAATTCTTTCCTCAGGTTTTCAGCTATTGCAACTGGTTTCTATGAATTTCAAATAAAATTTTACTTGCAAATCAATGGAAAATACATGTAGGTACGAGTTTTGCATACTTAAAAATATTAATTCAGACACAAAAAAACAAAAACAGGATTGTCTGTCATTTATATTTTAAAATTTATTTATGTGAGAAAAAAAACTGTCATGTACTGAACATTGCTTCATGATCAATTGAAATACTGGTAAACATATACTAGCTAAAATTAATACTTACACTAATATTATTTTTGTTGAATATGTCCTTGACCCTTTCCCTTTCAGCCTTGACATCATCATCCTCATTGTCAATAATGTCTGTATTTGTGTGGGGCACTGTGATTTCTTGTTGATGACAAGGAAATGCGTCCTTGACATCCCCCCCTGTATGTTTGATGTCCAGCATTCTCAACAGCATGGAAATGATCACCAAATCAAAAAGACACTGTAAAGTTCAAATTATTGAAATATTGAAATACAGGTATTATGCTTGCATTTTTGCAGCTTAAAGTGGTAGGGACATCTGTCGATATTAATGTGGATACAAGTACATTATAATCAAGATATTTTCATCAGATTAAAATTGCCAAATTTTACAATATTTGACCCCCTCAATTTTTTTTTTTACATTTTTCGGAAAGGTTAAATTTATGATTCGAACAGGTGACTTACAGATTCGTTAAGTAGAAATGTAGGAAACTGAAAAAATTAGTACATCTTAAACAATTACCTGCCCAGGTACGTACCAAAGATATATGGTTGGAAAATAATGTGTTTACAAATATTTGGATTTAAAAAAAAAAAAATCATCATTTTATTATGCAGGATTAATATACCGGTATATACTCACGATGAGGTAGGTGTACACGAGATTATTTTCCATTTTGAAATAATCTGCATCATCAACAGTACTAAGCATATAAAAGGTTTTGACTCGGTATACCTGAAGCAAAACAACATCAAACAATATTAATGGGGAGAGAGAGAGAGAGAGAGAGAGAGAGAGAGAGAGAGAGAGAGAGAGAGAGAGAGCATTGTTAGAAATCCACAGTCAGTCTCGCTGAAGTTCTCTAAGTTAATCGAGACCAACCGTGGGTTTCCAACGACGGAGAGAAAGACATGTATTTATTAATTTGACATTTCAGTGATTTATGGTACTGAACAAAAAAATCTTACTTTATCAATATAGTACAATCCTCCAAAAATGATGTAGGGTGGATCAATGATGGAGAAGACAATGTGAAGCGCTCGGGCAATTTTTTCAAGAGCAAACATGTCCAACATAGACACTGCAGTATACGGCAATAAACCAAGCTGAAAAAAAAAATCTTGTAAATGAATGGGAGTTCCACATGTTTCTCACTAATATGATTATAGATATACCATGGGTTTTTCAGCATTGTGCTCATAGTGAATAATGTAATGATAAGGAGAAACAAAATTTGCTTCTCTGAAAATTTACCATAAATATAGTCAGCCAGATCGTCAGTCAGATGCCTGATGAAATGTGAATAGATAAGATGAGCTCACTTGAGCTTTTAGCTCAGTTCAGCTAAAGACCATGCAGCAAATAAAAAATACAGCTCACGAACAATACGTACAAAGATAAATATTGTCAGGATGAACTGCTGGGCCGTAACAGATTTCTGGAACATGTAGGAAGCGAAATAGGAGAACAGGACAGCCACTGGGATGTAAAACAGGACCAGCAGTATCAGAGAACCTACAGCCCCGGCACTGCTTAAACTATCCAGCTGTAAACAAAATTAAGTACAAAATTCAAAGCATGAACAATTCAAAGCTTTAAAAAAGATATACTGTATACAGGGAAATATTCACCCCTTTTTTTTTTTTTACCCATTTGGCCTTCGTTGTCAGCAGACGAATTTAGGACTGAATTCCAATGTGTCAAATTATCTCTCTTAGAATACGACTATGTATGGGCGAATTCAAGACTGGGCGAAACTGTTTGCAAGTGTAAAAGGGCAAAAACTTTCAGGGCGAAAATAACCCTGTATACAGTAAGAATTGTCCCCCTTTCTCCCAATTTCAATCCCCAAAACACTTCATGTCCTATTTTGCTACGTAGTTAAGTAAATCAGAAATTAAAGCAATGAATAAGTAAAAAAATTATGCCGTTGTGCAAAAAACTCTTAAAATACTTATAAAATGAACTGTCACTCCAGGGTAGAATTCATTTCAAAGTTAATTCTTACATCACTATAGACAGAAAAGAAGACAAGCACAAGTCCATATCTGATACAAATTATTAGCTATAAAATTGAAGTCATTTATCTAGTGGCCCAATCAAGTGAGCCAATATCAAATTTTATTTTCTGTCTCTATGTTTTTGATGATTGGATAATCAACTAATTTTCCAGAAAATGTATTGGTGAATGTGCTAATCAAGATGTGTCTTCGCTAAAATCACTTGTATCAACATATCAAGATGTGCTAAAATCACTTGTATCAACATATCAAGATGTGCTAAGATCACTCGTATCAACATATCAAGATTGGCTAAAATCACTCATATCAACATACCTGTATGATAAGTACAACGATTACACAGAGGATTCCTGGGAAGCTGAACTTGACAATGTCCACCACCAGGTGGGTCCCCCAGTACATCCAGAAGCTCACCCCCGCCACACGCAGCTGGGTCCGCACCTTTGTCTGAAACACAAAGAAGAACCAAATTATCACATTTAAATCATTGTAAGAAATTAATGAAACACCTCAGGGAAATCTTTGTCCATTCTTAAGCTGATTTATAGGCATATAATAATACAGTTATAATAACAGAAGCATATTATTGGATACTTAAAAGTATTCTAAAATTGAAATTAAATCAATCATGAACTTGGTAAGTTTTTGATTTTCTAACTTTAGCTTCTAATAGGAATTTAAAATTATATGACCATATCAACCAAATTATTAGCATACTTTATATTATGCTTTATTTTTATGCTAATGTGTTTTAATGCATGCAGGTATTTTACACTAAAATTTTCCTATTAAGAAGTTCTGAACATGAATGTTAGGTTCTTAAGAACCATTTTGTAAAAAATCTTGGGTTATAATATGTATAAAATACATATACTGTGGAATCATAATTAATTTCGTGGGGGCCAATTTTCATGGATTGTAGGATTTTTGCTTATTCTTCGGGATGTAATTTCGTGGATGCGTCGGTTTTCAGTTTCAATAGGAACACTAAATATTTTATAATTAGTTTTTGTGGAAGATGTAAATTCATGGGTGCGGGCTACCCACGAATACCACAAAAATTGAGCCACCTTGAATTTTAATGATTCCATAGTATATAAAATTAAATTCAAAGTCAAAATTTTACGTACAAAAAACCTTCAATGTCAATATTAATTAAAAAAATACATGTATTTTAAAATGTTGTTTCAATCTGAATATTCCTCTGCATATGATGATGACTCCATTATAGACCTAATGGTGATATTTTGTTTTTATAGCTTTAGTTTTAAGAGCAACATTCCTCACTTCTCAGACAAATTTACCTCCCTATCTTTGACCATGTAAATAGCAAAAGTTGGAGCAACAGCAATGAATGCCATTCCGATCAGGATGATGGAGGAAAAGGCGCCATTGTTGAACCGGTTTTGGCCGGAATCTGCGGTCCACGGCAAGTTGGTTGTAGAAATGACCTGGGCTGTAGAACCAGTCTTGTTGGCTTGCAAACTTAGAATGGAGTTGGTGAGGGCATTGATGAGCATCGGGATGCTGTAAGTTGCCGAGGCATTGTAGAAGATGGTAAAAGCTCCGTCAAACTGTAAAAGATGAGAGGGAGTCAGGGTTGATAAATTTGTTCCTTTAACACAGAGGATAGCAATCACAATATTATATATCACCCAAAATTAATATCTAGGTTGTCAGGTCAAACATTTCAAACATAATGCAGCAGGCATTATGTATTTTATTTTTATTTGCAAAGAGGATTAACTTTTTTTTCATGTTCTTACTTTAAATTGAAAAAAAATTGCGTTATCTTCCTTTAAAATATGGCAATAAATAAGTAAATCAAAGCCGCACCATTTGACCCAATGTGGTTGTGCCTAGGAAGACATTAAAGCTGATTTAGCCCAATTACTAAATAAATGTTCGAGATAAGCAGAAAAAATTGCCTACAGTGTATCTTGGCAGTCTGGATCTGATTGTCAGGTATTGATTGGAGGTCATCTTAACATAACCTTTACTCACTAAATAACGTGATTCAACAGTTTTGCATTAAATTGCCAGAATATAAGATTGAATTTTTTATCATAGTTTAATTCATTTAGTTTACATCTGTCCGAAATAAAAAAGCTAGATTTTAAAATCCGCAAGATGTGCTTCTCCCAATTTCATGTGAATATTAATTCCTTACGTTTAATTAGGAATCTACAGTAAACTGCCCGGTTTTTATCTACCAATGTTTATACATGTACATGAAAGTAATTTGCTCTATGCTTATATGAAGAATTAAGAATCACCTTGGGAGGGGTTCCAGACTCTTGTAGCTGAGAAACCTTCATGCCAGCATAATGTGGTGCAATGCTTAATAGATTGGAGGAGTCCGAGAAACCGTCAGTGTAATAGAAGCTGTTGATGAGACTGGTCCACTCCGAACTTGTTGGTGAACCTATCAAAAATATGAGGAAAAGAAACTAACTTAGCTACACATTCTGAAATGCAGAAACTCTGTAAAATAAAAAAAAACAAGATTGGTGATGCCCCTGCTCTGATGTAAATATAAAAAATGGCAAAGTTGACATTAAACAGTAAGTTGATATCAAATTTGTGTAAAAATAAATCCCAACAAATAGTATGTCTAACCAAAGAGTCTATTAAAATTTCAAACATCTGCGATTATAAGTTGCTGAGAAATCTTTGAAAAAATTTGTTTGAAAATTTATGCTAATTAATACCGGTAGTTGCTGAGAAAAATGTGACAGAAATTTGTTATGTTTATCATGAATCAAAATTGATTGTTCCTGGCTGACTTAAAAATTGCTAAAAGTATGTTTTACAGTACATGCAACAATGTAATTTATATGAGTATCTTTATATGCAATACTGCACATGTATAATTCAGTTAAATTTTTTCTTTCTAAAGGAAATCATTCAAATAATCAAAGTACTGAAAGTACTGGAAAGCGCTAAACCGGGATGATGGTGTTAAATCACACCGAATATTATGAAAATACATACATGTATAAAGAATCATATTTGAATCGGGGTTTGTTCGTTATTGTAAAATTTCACTTACTCAGAATTAAAATGATATAGAATTTGGATATGCCATAGTTATAGAATACACAGATCTGTTTAATGATTAAAGCATGCTGTCGTGTTACAGTGAAAACAGAATGCTGATGACTTTCAAAAAAATCATAACCACAGCATTTAATGTAAGCAATTTTATGTAAGTGTTTCTCTATTTTTGAAGCATAATATGTTTTATCAATTTGACTGTAAATCAAAGTTTCCAATTTACAAATTATAATAATCTGCCTTAAAGCATGTTTACAAAGATCATGATTGATTTTAAAATTTTAGAACAAATGTATCTGCATGCAGGATAACTTGAAGATATTAAATTTTCCCTACTGCATAGTTTTAAGTTCTCCCGAGTACGACTTCTCCAGGGTACGACTTCTTTAGCATCCGCCAGTAGGTGGCGGTATTTCGGAAATGCGAAAACGAAAGTGAAAGTAGGATAAGAAATCTGGCGACAAAAAAGCGCTGCAGCTATGCTTAGCGCTTTAAAAATACCGATTTGTCAATCTATAGGAGTAGTTTGGAGATGGTTACCTTTAACAGATATCACTTGATCATTTCATTATTGAAGTTGATGATCATAAAAAAAGAGCTGGGTCACATACCATCTGAATTATTCAGTAATAAACCTGGGACGGCTGATGGAAAAAGCTTGGACCTGGCATAGGATGGTAGGCCCTGGAGACTGATGGGCGTCGGCTTACTATCGTACGTTACATTCGAAGAAGTCTTGTTCACAACCAATCCAATGATAACGAAAATCACTGGTAACACCAGCGAGAATACTAGATTGGCCTTGTTGCGGAAATTCAGAAGGATCCACATTTTCACCATGGCCTTGAACTGGCGTTTGGAGAGATTTTCGGTCTGCTTTTCAAGGTCTAGTAAATCCGTGCCTATGGTGACTTGAGTGTGGCAGGTGTCGCCGACCGTGAGTGGGCTGACTCTATTGTGGGGGAAATGTCCGTTCTCGTCCTCAATGGCCGGCTCTGTCCGTTCATTAAGTTTCTTGGATACATCATCCTCCTCTGGAAATTAAAACTGGTTATCTGATTCTAAATTCTATTTGTCATGAAAAAACATTATTCAATAATTCCTTAACATTTATTGCATTCAAGAGCATGTTAGATTAGACATTTTTACATGCAATTTTACAGAAAGATAAATTAATTTAATGAAAGAAAGAGTGCTCCCCCATTACTGGTACTTAACAGAGCTACACATAATGAATGGCAGGGTTTGCATACACAAATAAGTTTGATTTTAAAATGGGCTTAACTCTGAAGAAAACATCACATCAAAAACTTCAAGCAATAAGTCTACATACTGTAATTTCATCAATATTCGTTGAATACCAATTTTCGTGGATTTCGTTGTTAAGTTGATCCATGAAATTAAATGTTCATTGAAGTTCAATTTCAACTAACTTTTTTGTATTGAAAGGATCATTTGCCACGAAATTACGTATCCTTGAAAATGTGATTTTCAAAAAATCCACGAAAATTGATACCCATGAAAATTAATGAAACCACAGTATCTATTCATTTGCCTTGAACTTGAAACTTCAATCTACACTACCTGAGGGGAATTTTGAACAACAACAAAATTCTACATTCAAAAGGCCAAAACTAAAAAAAAATCAAGGATTCCAAATTTTCAGGTAATTATATGCTGATCAATTAAAATTTATGTCCTAAATACCTACATGTACATAGTTTCTTGAAATTTGGTGCAGTAATTTATGATGAGTTGCACTTACAAACTGTTCATATTCAAAATACGTCAAAATTCTAGGTTCAAATGGGCCGAAATTTCCCAAACAATTATGGAATTGGAATTTCCTGTAAATGCACATCTACACATTATGTCCTTAATACCTACTAAGTTTTTTGAAAAAATTAGACCCCTTACAACTTGTTGCATGAGGTATAATCAGTTTTTTTATTTTCATTTCAACAAATGTTCACTATCTTAGCTGAAGCACTGATCTTTCGAGATATAATTTGCTTTCCAACTACGTTTCATTTTAACAACAGAACTCTAAGTTTTAAATTTCATTTTACTATGTGAGGAATCATCTTACCAAAAGATTTTATCTTGGAAATTAACTATTAAAACTTAATTTTTTCAAATCAAATGAAGGACAAATCGGTCAAGAAAATTAAGAACTTGTTTTTGTGCATCCTAAAGATACTTTTTAAAATAAGATTAAAAAATTCCATGAAAAAAGTAAAAAGGAGAAAACTTTCACACTACTGTCATCTCTGTACTTCAGCGTGGTTAACAGAATGTTGTTACAAATTATTTCTCAAAGCAAAATTTATATTGAAATTGATAATAAATGGTGAGGCAGATAAAAAGGAATGCAGAATTTTACCTAGCTTCATGAATACTTCCTCTAGGGATGTCATGGAAACCCCATAGGACTTGATCCCAAGGGATTCAGCTTTACTGGACATTCCTGATGTACTCTCCATATCACTGAATAGGGCTAGAGAGGTAGAAAAGAGTTAAAATAGATGTAGAATCACTTGAGACTAGCTCTGACTTAAAAACTTCCTATAAGTACGGTAGCCATACAGGCAGGGTAGAGCTTTATTTACCTGAGAACTGACGACCTTGGTTAAGGGGGAGGGTGTAGGATATTTACCTGAGAACTGACTGACTTGGTTAAGGGGGAAAGTGTAGGTTGACCAGTATTTACCTGAGAACTGACTGACTTGGTTAAGGGGGAGGGTGCAGGATAGAGCTTTATTTACCTGAGAACTGACTGACTTGGTTCAGGGGGAGGGTGTATTATAGACCAGTATTTACCTGAGTACTGACTGACTTGGTTCAGGGGGAGGGTGTATTATAGACCAGTATTTACCTGAGTACTGACTGACTTGGTTCAGGGGGAGGGTGTATTATAGACCAGTATTTACCTGAGTACTGACTGACTTGGTTCAGGGGGAGGGTGTATTATAGACCAGTATTTACCTGAGAACTGACTGACTTGGTTCAGGGGGAGGGTGTATTATAGACCAGTATTTACCTGAGTACTGACTGACTTGGTTCAGGGGGAGGGTGTATTATAGACCAGTATTTACCTGAGAACTGACTGACTTGGTTCAGGGGGAGGGTGTAGGAGAGTTCTTTGCCGTGCACTCGTGTGAACTCTGCTCCCTCTACATGCCCTCTGACAAAGTCTGTGACATTACTCTCCTTGCAATTAGGCTCCACAACCATGCTAAAAAATCAAAGTCAACAGATTTATATAGCGCATAGTTTAACGTAGCCATGCTAAAAAATGAGGTCAACAGATTTATATAGTGTACACTTATTAGGCCTACAGTGTATAGATTGACATTTTGGTTCACCATTTCATCTTATTTCTGGAGTTGGTAAACACACTTTAGGAAATCAATGAACTACTACTGAAGCCAAAAAAATTGTTGTACTGGTTCTCAGGCCAAAAATTTTTAAAAAAATTCTTTTTACATAATTATTTTCATCTTAACTCGAGTTTCCCCTTCTTAAAATGGAATTAATCAATGCGGTAGAGTCTGAACTAATCTTTTTATGTTTCACATAATGCCAAAAGATTGTATTTGTAATAAAAGGAAATGGAAAAAAAGACATTTTGACCCATAACGAATACAAAAAAGATTCTATAATGACTTCATACTTCAAATGATATCCTATTCCAAATCTGCTCTTCAGAAACAGGGATGAACCACAACACCGAAGCTTTCCCTTACTGATAAATGCTTTCCTGTCTGTCAATAAAACAGAGAAATTAAAAATAGTTTAAATTAGTAGTTAAGTAAAAGAACATATACTGGATAAGTCATTGAAAAGCAATAAATAATAACATGAATACTTCAATTAACATCATGCGCAGATCTTTTTTCGGACTGGGGGAGGGGGGTCCAGAACCCCCTCCCTCAGTTAAATTCAACTTATCAAATAGTAAAAATAAAGCCTCAGACCAAACAAAATTATCCCATAGAAACCTCTTTCCAAAAAACATTTTCTAGATTATGAAAATAACACTGACTTTCCATAAATACATGGGTAGTTTTTATTTTGGAAGGGGAATTCAACACCATATTACTTATGTGCATATGATTGCTGTATAATCGTACCTGCCAATATGTCTGCTTCATCCATAAAATGAGTTGTCAGAAGAATCAACCTATTCTTTTTCTTCTCCTTCAGGACATTCCACAGATGTCGTCTGGAATATGGATCCATTCCTGCTGTAGGCTCATCCAGGTAAATAATCTACAAAAGAGGAAAAAAATGATCAATATTGGAACCTCTCTGCAAGTAATTTTACCTTTGTACAACATTTCATGGTGTTCATCCAATTAAAAACCAGTAAATTAAAATCTACCTCCCTCCCCTTCAACATAAAAAAATGAACAGCGTGTAATGGACCACAGTCCACTGGATTAGATTACGTAAGTTTAACACTATAAATGTACTCTAATTGTGAAACTACATGTATACTGTAAACAAACTATTATTCGCGAAGACTTTATCTCGCAATTAAACTGAGATGAACTTTATTGTGGCTGCAAATTTTCGCGACAAAGCCCAATCCACTCCTTTTTTTTATTTCATCTATGTGCCAATTTCTGGTCCGCAGCAAGAAATATTCGCGAAAATGAGGCTCTCGCAAATATTGCAAAAAATTTTTGCATACAAATAAAAGTTGGTTTACAGTATACAGTGGTAGCAACGTTATTGTTGACAAACGACACGCACGATTCTGATACACAAACGATCACGCACGATCACGCACGATACACGGACGATCACTAACTTACTGAATCTTCACGATACACGAACAAAAACGATAAAACACGCAACCGAACGATTCTACACCATTAAACACGCAAAATCAAAATTAATTTTTAAGATTATAATTAAGGAAACGTATTAATTTAATTCCTATTGCTTTATGTTTGTGTGTTATTGAAAAGCGGCATGTACTTTAGTCATGCACTGTTTTGTATTTTACGAGTTAACACTTTTACACATTCATACACAAATATAAAGGATTCACACACATATTAACTTTTTTGTCTCCATAACGAATATTAACTTCTATCATAAGTTAAAGAAAATTATGTGTAATAGAAATGAAGATAATGCATAAACTGCACGTAATTTGTTAAATACGAGTTGAATATTTATGTAATTTAATTTTCTTACGTACGATTTAATTATGTGGGATACAAGTAAATTTGTTACCTTGTTCCATAGAATTTCGATTTTTCACATCCAATATTTTCATAATTTACAGTACATAATTGATTTATTTCTATTTATTCTAAAATTTAAAGCGTCAAAATAAATTTTATTTCAAACAAATGTGTATACAATCTACTAGAAAATAATGCGTATCGTGTTCTCATTTGAAAGAAAAACGTTGATATAATCGTTTAGTTTAAAAGGGGGAATGGGTAAGCTTGGCTGTTTTCATTCAACGACACGTTAGCTTTTGCTAATATGATTGAAATTATTTGTCAAGACACAATTGATGCTTGATATAGGCTGATAATAAAATTAAGCAAAACTAACTCGACCGAACAAAGGATTCAATGAGCTGTGGAAATAAAAAAAAAATGTATTTAACAACGAAAGAGAGAATGAATGTTAACAACTGTCAATGTTCTGATTTTAAAAAAAGTTTTAAATTCACATTGTTTTACAAAAACTACTTGTCTTTGTTTTAAGAATAAATCCTGGCATTTCGTAAAAAAAGTTACAAAACGAAAAAACCGCACGATCACGCATGAACACGCACGGTAAAAAACGCAAACCAATTTTCCTGATACACGCACGATCCCGCACGTTACACGAACGATCACCCACGTTACACGAACTATTTAACACGATTGGCTTGTCAACAATAACGTTGTTACCACTGTATACCGATCAAGCTACCTTTGGGTCTCCTATCAGCGATATAGCCACAGAAAGCTTCCTCTTCTGACCACCACTCAGGTCCTTGGCAAATGTGTCCTTCTGGTCTTCAAGCCCAACATCCTTGATGGTTTGATTAATCTGCAAAAATTAGGTCCAAATCAGTCTTTCGCAAATTTATTTTTAACAGTTTATAAAAGGAAGATACCTGGATTTTATTTGTCCTAGCAAAAGTTTTCACTCTTACAACAGAGTCACAGCACTCTGGCATAGCACCTTACGTCGGTGAGAAAGACAGATGGACAGACATGGGATAGACAGATAGACAAACACAGATGGACAGACAGTCAGACAGACAAAATCCAGCACATTCCTTGACATTTGATCTTTTCAGGCAGCTGAATTTATCACTTTTTAACTATGGATATAAATTAACTGCATAACAACATCTGAGCAACTTTATCAAATACATGTAGTAGGGGTACTATGGTCTCAAAACATATTATAGTCTGTCCCAAGTTATTGCTTCCATCACTTTTTGATGATATTTTAATTAATAAAAATACACATACCTGTGAAAGAAATACCGTTGAAATCGATAAAAGGGAATATATTCAAGATATCTTCATTGAACAATTATCATTTTTCACTCATAAAAATTCACAGAAACGAAAAAAAATTTCTTAAGGAGATTTCTAATGGGAAATGTTTACATCTTTTCTCCATTTGGAAGTACTTGGGATACCTCGCGCAATTTTTCAACGTTATCATCTGGGCTTATTAATAGCTGATGCAATGCAAAATCTCTGTAGACTTTCTATTTCTGGATGTGTATTGAAACCTGAAGTGGTAGAGGGGGCGCTTCAAAACAGATAATCTGGACATCTGGACATGGAGTCACAGAGTATAGTACTTGTATCAACATGGAATCATCATAAATCCTTACCCTCTTCTTCAACTCATCTCCAGTAATGCCCTTCAGTCCAGCATAGAAGGTCAGATGTTCCACACAGGTCAAGACATCAAAGAGGATGTCGTGCTGTGGGCAGACTCCAGTAATGGCCCTCATCCTCACTACGTCTGACGGGTTTGATACGTCCTGCAAACACATATCACAATGAATTAAAGTCAATGCAGAAAACATGGGATTACACTCAACACAGAACCACATAATTAAGGTTATAACATGAAACACTGGATTACAGGCAAAGTTAAAAAAATAATTATATTACAGTAAAAACAAAAATAAAAAATGACCGTTAAGAAGATTTGTAATGCTGTTATTAACAGAAATAAAATTAAAAGTATAAAATGATGAAACAAATAAAGTACAAAATAAAATTAACAAAGCCCTGCATCACTTACATATCCTTGTACAATTGCAGTACCAGTTGAAGGGGGCACCAGTCCACTTAACATGTTGAGCAGAGTAGTTTTCCCAGCTCCATTGTGTCCCAAAAGACATGTTATCTGTCCCTCATACATTTCCAGGGACAAATCTAGCCAAAAATATGCTACATGTAAATGGTAACTCATTCAATACACTCTAAATACTTTTTGACTTGTTAAACAGTAACTGCATTCTGACCAAGGCAGTGTCAGAAACCCACAGCCAGTGTAGCACACGCTTAATGACAGTCAGTAAGTGCATGTATATAGGCAAAACTGACCTTGGGTTTCTGATGATGTGACCATGCAAGATTGAAACTTACACATAAGGAAAAAAAAGTGCTAATTTAAAAGTATAATCTTGTTTTCCACTGAAGAGGTAGGTTTATTTACGTTAATGGATTTTCTACAGATCTAAAACATTCTATACTGTAATATACATGACTTTACATATATTCTTCAATGAATACCAACCATACAGTTACAAAGTCCTAACCTTCAACAGCTTTAACTTTTTCTTTCTCCTTCTCCTTGGAAGGGAATTCCTTTGTTATGTTATAAATTCTACAAATAAAAAAAGAAATCAATACTTAACGTAGTACAGTGATGAAATCTGCCTGATAAAATTCAACACTTTAAATTTTGCCCCCTTTCGCAGTTCAATGACATTGTACGTAGAAAAGCTAAAATGAAAAGGGCCAAGACCTTAATTACTTTTCACTTTCCATAACTCCCCACACATACCTAATTCCTTGCTTCTCCCTAGTTTCCTGGGTAACATGCTCCACATCATTTCCAAAGAACAAATCTGTGTCGTCTGCTTTGCTATTATACTTGCTGGATTTTGATTGAAACCAGTAAGATTTCATGAAGATGTAATATGGAGGAAATCTGGGGCCATAATTCCCTTAAGAAAAAGGTATGAAAATTATTTTTAGATATCTTATACATGTACTTGTATCTATTTGCACTCACAGGGGTGGAGTAGAGGGAACTGTTACAAGAAAAGGCTGCTGAGACCATATAAGACAAGGATTGGTAATGCGTAAGACAGGGATTGGTAATGAGTAAGGATGATTCCAATTGATACAACTCTACTCACATGAAGATAAAAATATGATTTAAAAAAAAAAAAACTAAATAAAAAAAATAAATGCAGATTTATGATAAATGTATTTTATTTTCTGACTTGAAAATTATAAAATGTTATTAATGCAGATTGAGTTTGAGTGTTAAAACCACAAAAAATTGAATGCAGTACATTTTCAGTAATTTAAAATTTTCCTGCATTTTAAACACCTGTATCCTTTTACCTGGGACAATATTATCCAGGTAGATAGCCAACATGTAATAGAGAACAGCATCTAGCACCAACATCAGCAGATAACCATAGAGAGGGAAATCTCCTGACTTGATGGTCTCGAAGTCCATTCCTACTGTGATATCCAGAAATAAGCTCTACAATTAGACCAAAAAACGCATGAACTGGCTTTTAGATTTGTTAGCTTTATGTATCTAATATAGGGGTATACATCTAATATTACATCTTCTGTGGTCTCATTAACATTGGCATTGATTTACAATGATTAAGTAAAATACATATTTTAGAGGTGTCAAAAATTTTAGGACAATATAGTCTGGATTTTGCATTGCAGATGACATTAGTACCTGGATGTTAATAATAAATTCAAAAATTGTGCAAAGTGCACCCAAACTTCTCAATAAAAAAAAATCATGATTTTTCCATTATTAATCTCCTTATCACGAGGAATTTTATTTAAGCTTTTATTCTTCATTTTATACGGGAAAAATAAGATAATATCTCAATGAAGAAATCCTGGATTTTTCTCTTACATTGATTTCATTGTTTTTTGTTTTTTGTTTTGATATAAATTGTCAAAAAGTGATCGATAGGCAGACACAGTACAGTTTGGAAATTGGAAAGCATTTACAAAAGTCAATTACCCCATAATAACTAACCAAAAATTATCTATTAGAAGTCAGTAGAAAGGAGACTGACCTGGCCAAATTAAATGGCTAAGTATCTTTTAAACTTTTTTAATACTAATGTATTTACTAACTGATAAAGACATAATTTTTTTTTACCTGGTCAATAGCTAAAGCTACACCACAGGGAGATATCAGACTTAGGAACGCTCTCCCCACAGGAGGTATGGTATAGGTTACTTCCCCTGTGCTGGTCACGGTCCGGGTCATACTGACAGCCAAGTATAACAGTGACGTGACCATAGAGATCAAACTGGCCAATCCCCCTGCTGTCTGGGCTTTTTGAAAGAATGGAGTGATAAGCCATGAAAAGCTGATGAGAGACAAACCATACAGCTCCAGAATCAGGAAGAAGAGGAACATGTTGCTGTTCTTGTAAAACTGCGCCAAGTATGCAATCAGAGTCACAACAATGGTTACCACAGTGATTAGAACAAAATATACGGCCGCCCATGACGCCCAGTAGGCGGAATCTCTCAAGCCCATCATCTTCATTCCCTCCTTGATTTTTTTCTCCTTATCATTGACGATGTTTGCGGTGAGGAAATTGACAAATTGGGCATAGGCCAGGACAAAGTAGAGGGAGGAGATGATCTGTATGTAGGACGTGTCCGGCTGGTATTTGTCCATCGGCATTAGCTGGAAGGACAGGTCCAGCGGCTGTATTGCTGTTACACCTGTGTGGTGCTGTAAATAACAAACATATATTCCAAACTGCAGTCTGGGTTAAATCACCAATTACAAATGAATGATTGACATCAAAAACTTGAGCATTGCCAGATCTGACACATGAAATCCAACATAAGTGTGAAAATGAAATGTACAGTGCCCATGAAAAAATGGAGGACGTGGGAAAATGGAAGACAATGCAAATGCTTAGCACTTTCTAAAATGATTTTAAATAGTTATATAATGAATGTTTTCTCATTTTAAGATCAACCCTAAAGTTGCACAAGGTTAAAGCTTATATATATATATAATGGTGATGTCATGTTTAATGTCTGCAAAAAATTTCTGCCAAATATTAGTACCTTACTGGCAAAACTTTATCAGGTCAGTTCCAAACAAACAAAGCAAATTGCAGTGTCTATGTATTTCTTTCGAGACATATAACCTTTATATTCCCCTTCTCCCAAATGTTCTGATACTGGCAGATAGACCTAAAATGAAGGTCAGCCTTTTCTCCTTACCCTCATTAGCGCCGTGTCTGCAGCCATCTGCATCATGCTGAATCCGGTGTGCATGTACTTTAGGACATCACAGGAACTTGAATCCAAGCCCGTGCCTTGCCGGCATTGCTCATCTGGTACACACAAAAAAGGAGGATACATGTACATGCAAATAACACTGATACTGTAAACATTTAACATTTTGCAATGTCCTCTATTCAGTGTTTTTGGTGAAAGGCAGCTTCCATTAAATAATGTAAATCACTACATGCTGTGCAGATATGTTAATAAATATGTACCTACATTAAAGGAAAAAGTTATGCTAACTTGTGCAAAATGAATTACTGCCAAATATTGTACACACTCAATTTAATACATTTACAGAATATGTGTATGTACATTTTTATACGAGAGAGAGAGAGACTGTTGGGTTTGTTTTGGGCCAAGAGCTGCACAAATCTACTCACTAGTAGTTCTGTAATAGGCAAGGGTTTTTGTATCTCCAATATCTGAAATTCTCATCCTGATTGCATAGGACAGGTTCGCTCCATTATAATTGAACTGCAATCCTGTGAACCTTTAAAATTTACAAACTGATAGTTTATTTTTCATTTGGATTTATATTTTATAAAACGGTGTATCATAAATAAAGGAAATTTGAGTGCCAAGATCTTTATTTCCTGAAATCTTACAATACTATCACATGAAAATTACAGTACATCTTATCTAAAAGGAACCAAATTAGAGATATATATGAGTAATTGTTGAATGACAAATACCCTTTAATTTGGGAATATTTTTCCTGAAAAGCTGCCACCATTTTAACATCATCGGGATAGAATTCTAAAGAAGGTGTAGCATTAAGACCCATAATTTGTTTGAATATTCCCGCTGCATCTCCAGCGATGGCTTGAGTGAGACTGTCATTTGGACACACCAGGATCTTGTCGGTGTTCTCGAGTGTGAAGTTTTCTGGTCTGACCAATGGGAAGCTGGGAATGGCTGGCAGGGGGTCCAATGGAAGAAAGGCTTTTATCATAGCCAATATCCCGACAAAATAGATAGGGTAGACTATCTCCTGCAGGAAAAAATACATTTGATAAGTTGTGAATCTATTAAAAAATGTATTAGTACACAACATGTTATTATGGACATAACAATTAAAAGTGTTCTTTGTTGTTTCATATGGGTATTAAGTTTAACCAGACTGCAGAAAAAATACTGGTTTATAACTCACATTAGATAGCTTTCTTGAGGTACTCAAAACATTAGCATGAAATAAATTTTTATTTGAAGTTGTATAAGTGTATATATACTCCATAATATAGGATATATCTCAAGTAATACTTCACCAATTACTTTAGAAATGAAAACCCACATAATGCTATATCACCTCCTCAGCATTTTGTGTGCAGTGATAACAAGAACTGATCCTACATGAGCTCACTTTTGATCTGAGTTTCACTTTTTCAATTCATATTTCTGTAGTAAAAGTGAAACGAAGCTGAATCAAATTGAACTTAAATGTAGAAGTTTAATGGTTCTGGAGCCTGCCTGCATGGTCTTGGTTTTTTAAGATATTCAAGAATATGCAGTCACTAAAATACTTCCATTTCATAAAGGCAGATGATATTATACAAATTGTTACAATTAATATACAGTGAACACCATATAGGAGAATAGATTTATAGTGTACCTGAATAAGTTGGCCTTTGTTTCTTTTCTTGTACAGTATATGTTTATACATAAGGGCCTTAAACTGCTGGATAAATGTGGCCATTTTCTCTTCCTGGTCTGAAATAAAAAAGATAAATGATCAAATTTTCAATTTTTTTTATTCTAACTCTGAAATACTTCAGTCTGATTTGTGGTCATACTCAAACCAATACATTTCTAAAAAATAATTATAGTTGCTCCTCTTCCTATAAACCAAGGCAAACAAGTTTAATCATTTATTATAACATAGCTATATGGTACAAAGTAAAATCTAATAAATATTACAAGAAAAATGAAATAAGATAAAATAGGTCTATAATAATATTATAATTCCATCTACATGTAGCTACGGTACAGGCACCCTGACATTAATGGAGATAAGAATTATAATAAAAGCCAAGCATGCAAGCAAAGGACTAATGAAATGAATCCTCTTCAAAATCCTCTTTGTCTCTTTGGGGCTTTAATGAACAATTAAAGAAACAACTAAATCTTATATAAACATAAACCTCAACTTGTAAAAAGAATGAAATATCAAGCAAATATAGGCAACATCCTTTATATATACAGTACATGCACATGTTATGTTAGAATTATCAATCACCGTAATAAATAATAAATGAAATTATGTAGCCAAATTTGTATCCTTTTACCTTCTTCCTTATCCAGAAGATATTGTCTCTCTGGATCTTGGAAAACAGATTTTTGCACAGACATTCTAGATGATAGTATTATACCAGATATACTAGTGACGCTTAATCTTCAGCAGTGTACATGTATCTATCTAATATGAAACTAGCTAGTTATTACAGATTATAAACATTTTCCTTATACCTGGTATTTTGAAAATCTGTTTCATTTTAATTTTCAAATGATTATATATCTAAATATCAATAGCTCTATAAACATGTGACAATGCATGGTCACACTGAAATCACTCATGAAAAAACCCAGACATAATTATGTTGAAATCCATATACTAGTACATAAGAGTATTAAACTAACAGGTAAGTCATATGAGAGATAAACCTTGGTTTTCTTGTCGTTGTCAAAGTGGCCTACATATTTTACTACACAAGCTGCTCTTATCAGCAATCAATAAATACGAGAGGTTAATAATCGGCACGATATTGTGAGTTGCCTTAATTGGTTGACCGTTACCTTAAAAGACTTTTGTAAACATGTTATCCATAGCAAGATTGTAATTGTCTACAATAACATGCTGTCCATATATGTAAAATATTCATAATTATATCTGATTTTTAACCCTCTCTCTTAAAATGTCATATGTCATTATTTTCAGCTATAAGCCTATTATCATTATATATGCCCACAATGTACTCTGAAATGCATGTCAACAACTTGAAATTGACATTGTCAGATCTATATTGATCGAGTACATGACAGCTGTGTTAATTCTTAATTTAATGTAGTTTTTACAAAGAACTATATATGATATGAGTTGAATTTGGCCCCCATATTTCGCCATTTTTAAAGTGTTTCGGGAACAATGAAATGTTATGATATTTTTTAGAAGAGTTGAAATAAAATATATTTTCATTGTGACTAGGACAAGAATTTTTAACCTGGTAGCCTACTTTTGATAAGGAATAAATAATGTGACCTATTGACCTATTTCAAAATATTAATCTAAAAATTATGTCAACATCAAAAGTTCAATGTCTTAATTATGACAAAAGATTTAATGACATATCAGTCCTTTACATTAGGTCAACTCCTGACCCCAACTTTATAATGTCATGTAAAGATACATATTTGGTTCGCTGGTTGTAAGCTTTGCAATCAAGAAGGGTGGTAAATTTATGGAATGTGCATTGAAGATGGATAAACCTCCCAATAAAGCTCTAGTCATTGAAAATATTTTCACTGTTTCCATTAAATATTACTCTATATAATATATTCTTTATTTTTCTATCAGCAGGCATGCTTATATTGACCAATATAATTATTATGATGGACAAAATTATATAATTTATATGTGTTCTGTTATACACTTTATAGTATTGTGGTAATTGAGTGTGTTGTAATTTCATTTTCTTTATAAATATACATTGTACCAGTGACAGTTTCATAGATTATAAAAGATCCAAATGAAAATTTCTTGGGGAAAAGGGTATACCTCTTTCAAAGTACAGAGGGACATTCCATTATATATTAAGCTTGATAATTATTAAAAAGACTGTTTTTTTTTGGGAATATAATTACCGGTAATATACCTGGTAAAAGAGAAAGTTATATACATAAATTTTTCATTTAAAGCAAAAGTCTTACTATTCAATGAATAGCCCCTGTATGTTGAATTCTTATCATTATGGCGAGGGGAGATGGGGGAGAGAGAGAGAAAATTCATTCAAAAAAATTATCTTACCTTGATAGTAGTCAATACAGAATGATCTTCAATAAATTGCAATGTAGTCTTTCATTTCTTTAACAGAATGATGTTTTTCGTTTGTTGCAAATCCCTTTTATATACATATGTACCGGTATGTAGAAATCAATCCCAGTTTCCTTGACTACAAGCATATGACAACCAATGAGAGGTCAATATTGGGTATGCTTTTTTTTTCTTAGCGGAAATGGTCAGATGCCAAATTTTTTACTCTAGCCTTATTTGGATTGCGAAATACACTGCTTTCAGTTGTGCAGACAAGGGCTTTTCTTCTTAAATAATTTTGATAATGCCTCTTTTATGTGTCTTCACCATCTTCGCTAGCCAAAGGTTTCTGATCCACACCACTCCTCAAGAACGTTCCTGAGGAGCGGTGTGGATCTGAAACCCTTTGCTAGCGAAGATGTCATATACATATACTTTGATTTTGAAAATACCAAATACAAATACATCTTTCTAAGTTCTATCGAAATAATTTTATTTTTAATTTAACCCCAACATGTAAAATATATTTCAAAGATCATTAGAAAATAATTAATACATGCATGCATAAACAATTGCACAAAATAAACTTTTGTTGATACATGTATAAAGAAATGTAATTTTATTTGAAATGAAAATTTTGGCTCAGTATTCTTTTGTGAACTGTTAATTCATTTATATATATATATATATATATATATATATATATATATATATATATATATATATATATATATATATATATATATATATATATATATATATATATATTATATATATATATATCTTATTCTGCATCCTATATAGGTCCATGTGTATCCGCCCGAGAGCCACTAGGCCGGAGGCATGATACCAGCGACTGGAGACAATATTGAAAATGCCAGATCATGTTTTTCATATCAAGTACTGAAGGAAAATATCAACAAAAGAAGAAAAAAACACCATGTGATGAATGATTTGCTCCTGTCTCTTTATATAAAATTTACTGCAATGTCAATTTGCGCCCGCTGTTTGTAAGTCTGAAATAACTGACGTTTTCCAAACTTTTTTTAAAACGATTTTGGTATTTGACCTGCAAGGAAATGTTTTCCATGTTTTCCTGGCAGGTAACATATAAAAATCATTAAGAAAACACCCAGGAAAACGCCATATATTTGTTAATTTGCATACCAAGTTGACATCAATTTAATCATTTGACATCATCATAAAATATAACAACTAAGGTGACATTCAAGAAGTTAAATATATGGAAATTATAAGTACACAAACAGTGTACAAAAGGTTGTGTGTTCAGCATTCTTCAGTTCTTAGTAAACAACGTAACGTTGTGTGTTCAGCATTCTTCAGTTCTTAGTAAACAACGTAAGGGTCAATTTTGGGCACATTTTCATTTACTCTTCTCTTTGCCCTAATTTTCGACATTAATTTCTTCACCAAATGAAATAGTCAGTTTTACATAATTCATATCATGAACATGTGATGTCGACATTTTGTAATCGACAGCAATCATGATATTGAGAGAATTCTTTAAAGTAGATTAACAAGATATTACGCAAAAACACAGGACAGTTTTAGTTTAGCGCTAAAATAGAGAGACCGTTTATAAGTCACATTAGCTTACCTTAAAAATCCCAGCTGTAATATAGGGGCCTATGTCAAATTTATGGAATTCACATTCTGAAGCTCTGGAGTAAGACTACCTAGTATAAACCATCATCATCATGCAGCACAGCCACTCAGTCCACTTGTATCAACTTTTACTTTCTCTCTACCATTACGTTACATTTCGTTTCGTCTCAGGTCATTTTGGCTCCGAATTCGGACGAAACATTTTATTTCTTTTTTAGGCATTTAAAAAAAAAATGATTACCTTGTCATTCGACATAAATATTTGAAAACTGATTTTATCAAAAAGTTTGAATTTAAATCGATTGGCAACCCAACTACTGTACATAATTTCTATACATGTAGGTATAAAATAAAGTGTACAGAGTTATCCTCTATCGTGTTATACTTTTTAACATTAAAATTCGCTTTACAAAGAAAAAATAATATTATGATAAATGAAAAAACTAAATTTCCATACCAACATACGCGGATCTAGAGGGTGGGTTGGGGGGGGGGGTCTGGTGACCCCCCCACCTCCTTGAAATTTCAAATTTCCTTTTGCATTGCAAAATTGCCCCTCTCCCCCCAAAAAACAAAACAACAATAGGCTTCGGACACCCCCTGGAAAACACAGCTATCCATCGGACCACTCCCTTGAAATTTTTTCTGGATCCGCGCATGATATATACATATCTAAAATGTTCATTCAACAAGAAAAAAAAACCAGAGTTCGGGTTTTCTCCTTATCATAATTATTAGGCAACTACTTTGATATTCTGTGAGAGAGGGCATTCATACATGTATTTTGAATTCATACAAATATACATGTATATTGGTTTTGTTTTCCGTGAGTCTATTCATGGACATACCGCAATTAACATCATTACTGAATTATTCTGCGAATTTTGTATTATTTTGAAATATCATTGTTGCCTAAAAAGAATAATTAAATACAGCCATTATCAACATTCAACACATTTTTATTTCATTTACATTTATATTTTCCTACTTTTGTGAAAATGCCTAGATTTCTGTCTTGTCACGCATGTATGAATTACAACCTATTTCCGTGAGAAATAAAAGAGAACATACAAAGTGATTGTAAATGTATAAATCTACGTATGCATTAGCATTGTGTTATTAAAAACCTATCATGCAGTTTCCCAACATGCCGCAATGAAAATCAAATGTTTGTTGCAGTTATAGTTTTTCCTTTAAAACGTCCGTGCATTTCATGCAGTTGTAGCGTGTCGAATAATGGTCAATGAACTAATACAAGAGCTTATAATGAACATGTAAATGTTATAAACAATATTCATTTTTAAAGGCCCTTCATATATATCTTTTAAGAATTGTAAATATTTGGATAAATAAATGCAGAGTTTTTCAAGACAAGAGTAGTGGACACATACCACCTTGACAAGTATTCTACAAAAGATATGGGAACTCAGAAGAGATACCAACATTCAGGCCTTATAGTTAAACCTTAGCCTCGTTTTCAGTGCGATGTGAATATTCATGATTATCTCATTAAGAATGGAGTATAAAGGAGACCTCTGAAACTGTTACAATTATAGAGGTACAATGTATAATGTTCCTCTCAGTCATCATGAAAGTCTTAAGCAGAGTGATGTAATTACTTATCAGAATTGCAGAAATAACAGACCCCTAACTGCGAAAAGAACAAGCAGGTCTTAGGAGAGGAGGATCATGCGCTGACGAAGTTTTTATTCTCAAACAAATACTAGAACAGGGCAATGAATGGAACTCTCCTCTTTGCATCAATTTCATCAACTTCACCAAAGCTTTAGAAAGTGTTAACAGACCAGCCTTAGAAAGAAGCTTCAGTCATTATGGAGTCCCAGATAAACTCTTTTCTATCATCAAGATGTTGTATACAGACTTAAATGCCAGAGTTATCTGTGGAACAAACCTTGCAGATGAGTTTAAATCAGAAACAGGAGTAAAACAGGGTGTCTGTTTTCTCTCTTGCTCTTCACATTCTGCATTGACTGCATCATGCAAGAAATCATCAAAAACAAGCGAAATGAAATCAGTTGGACCATGTCAGAAATGCTGGGAGATATAGGTTTTGCATACGATACGGCAATGTTACTATCACACAGGTAGACACCGTGGCATGCAAGTAAAAAGCAACCATCTTGCCAAAACAGCAGAAAAGATTGCCCTGAAAAGTAATAACACAAAAGCTAAGATGGTAAAGATCAACATAAAATTTGACGAACCTACAACTCTAAGTGGTACAAATATTGCAGAGGTCACAGAATTTGTCTACTTAAGAAGCTCAAATTTCTAAAACAACAGCAGCATATGCTGTACTACGAAAGACCTGGAGATCAACAATGATCAGCGCAGACACCAAAATCAGGATATTCAAGCGTAATGTGCTTGGAGCCCCGAATCTTGGAAAGAAAGTGTCTAAAGTCAATTCAAACAAGATAGATACCTTTCAGATACGATGTCTTTGCAGAATATTGCGCATCTTCTGATCAATTGCCATCTCGAATGAATAGCTGTATAAAAGAATCAACATCATCCCTCTATTCCAGGTAATAAGTAAGAGAAAGTGACAGTGGATTGGACATGTTTGTAGAATGCATTCAACCTCCATCCCAAGGTTAGCCATAAAGATGGACACCAACCGGAAAGAGGACGTGAGGAAGACCAAAAAGAGACCTGGAGGAGATCAGGTGTGAAAAAATTGAAAGACATCAACTGGATATGGGGACAGTCCAGAGATGGACTCAGGACAGACCAGCATGAACGTCTCTGGCGATGGCCTTATGTGCTAACCAGCAGCTAAGTTAGTAAGTAAGTAAGTAGGTATAAGTAAGTAGGTAAGTAAGTACAGTCCCTTAAATGTTCTACTGTCGCACATAAACTGTGAGCGAAAGATGAACGAACGGTCAGCGAACGATGAGTGAACGGTGTTTGAACGCTGAACGGAATTTGGTGAGCGGTTGGTGAACAGTGAGCGCACACAGAACGCGAATGGTGCGCAGAAGCGGTGAACGCAAGATGAGTGATTTGTTCGGAAAAACTAGGGTGACTGGCTTTTGCAAATTTTTTGCGTTAAATTCAAATGCATTTGATTTCAAGCTTTGAAATGAAATAACAACAAAAATGATCTTTATGATAAAGTTAACTGTAATTAAATACTCATTTTATCGGTGATTGATAAGTGAATAAATTCGTTAAAGAAGTAATTTATAGCGTGAATGGCGAACTTTTCAAACATGTGGAAAAAAAATTGATATACTTATGAAAATACAATTAAAATATTTTAAAAGTCGTTGAGTGCCCTGTAAACAAATAGTAATGCAACAAATGCTGTACAATTATATCCTGCATTCTATCAAACTTACTCTAAACGTTATTTGGTTAAACAAAATCAAATTATTTTATTAATCTATATAAAGCAAGAAATCTGTAAAAGAACTTGAAATGAATTATCGATGTGTAAAGTCGAAATTCTTATGTACAAAGTAACAAAGTCAACTGTATTTTGGATATATTAGATGACGTAGTTGAGTTGTTATATATTTAAGCATTGAATGCTTATTTTGGATGTCGTCTGTCCTACCTATGACACACAAAGCGGTGAAGACAAATGGAATACCGCGCGTTACCCGATATTCAAAAATAAGCATTGGATGCTTATATTTATATTTTAATACTGATGTCTATTTGTTTGAAATATAGTGTATTGCAGCAATAATTTGCGCTCTTAGTCAGGGATATGAAACATACATGGAACAGCCATATTAACATGTTTTTTAGTTAGCTTCCGCGGCAAAAAATATAGTGCCAGAAACTTAAATGACTGTTTTTCAAAAGTACATATCAACTTGGTTATGTAAGATTGAAAGTTTCATTTAATCTTACTCTTTTTATTCATGCAAATATTTTGTATTGTATTATATTTCATCTGAGAAAGAAATTTTGGCATAGAAGAATAAAAAATCACTCATAATACATGTAGTTATATCAACATGAATATGTTTTCATTTCTTGAATTTATATTGTTGTCGAATTTACTTCGCAGTCGCGGGAATTCGAACGGTATATCATCCCACTTTGTTTCTAAAAACACCAGATTGCACAAATAATAATGCAAGATTTGAATTTCGATTAAGACTGAAAAATTATTTTTACTTTCATATTCATGACGGTAGTCCACTATATTTTTATGTGCCGAATGTTAACTCCCATAAAGGTAATTCTTAAGAGATTAATAATAGAAATAAATAATGTTATTTTCAAAATTGTTTTTTAATATACCTGTATACTTCTCAAATGTGCCACATACATCGCAAGATACTGTACATGTTTTGACGATACTGTCTGATAAAACGTATTAAGACTAAAACATAAACCCGATTAATTGGTATACAATTATGTAAAATATGTTGGTAGGCTAAAATAATACACAGTTGCTCACCTTGATAAAATTTAAAAGAAATATACATAACTATCCCTTCACCTTATATATGAATGTACACATAATGTAAATATTGTATAAATTCGCGAATCAAACAAATCCAAAAAATATATTTGCAATATTAGTATTTTAATCTCCCCCTTTGTATTGTAAATACTAACATAACAATATCAATTTGATACCATCCTTTCATATACATCCTTTAAAAACCTATTGAAGATAATTCTCAAATATGCAAAATATTAAAAACAATAGAGTATAGCAAGTATTTCTTTAATAAAGTGACACAATATGGACATGCCAATTAAGAATATATATAATCGTGATCAATCAATCACAAAGAACAATTCCATGGTAGAAACACCGTACCCAAGACGAATGCATGGTATTTATTTCTAGATAAATGTGGTTTGCATTAAGAAATAATATAAAAAAGTCCTTCTTTAGTGGTGTCTTGAGCGTGAATTCCAACCCCCTTAAAAACCACTATTAAACCCTTCAGATTCTGTGAACATTGAATCATCTATAAAATGACATGTATATATAACCTTTTGTCTAGTTGAAATTCATCATTGAAAAGGGGGAATAGCTCTTTTGCAACACATGCAGTTATGTTTTCTGGGACATGAAATCAATTAACGCTTTTCCTTAGAATTCAAACTAAAGTAGATAAACGAGACATCTTCTAAAAAGTCTGTAAAGTTTTTTCCGCTCATTTCTTTTTCAATTTTATCAATTGGTCAAATGAATAAAAATTTTACAGTATTACATACCGTATTTATAACCAATGTATAAAATCCAAAGATAAAGGTAGTTAAATTCAACAACAATTCTTACATAAATATGCTATTATTATTTAAAATTTAACTTATTATATATAAAAGCGGGATTAAACAATGCTATAAACATATTAAATTCATAACATATTATGATTGTTATGTTCAAATTGCTCAAGAAATGCAAGGGCTGATTCTTTAAGCAGCATATTTTTCTCCAGAATTGAAAGGCTGTTTTTTGAAGCAGGGTTTTGGGATCCGAATCCGCCTACTCCCCAAAGCAAAAACAAATCTGGTGAAAGAAAAGATAAGTATCAAGGTAATTGTTACAGGGTTTCAGTTTTATTTCTTAATCAAAAGGCAATATAACGACAAAATCTTACCTGTACAAGAGAGAGGCAATATAACGACAAAATCTTACCTGTACAAGAGAGAGGCGATATAACGACAGAATCTTACCTGTACAAGAGAGAGGCAATATAACGACAAAATCTTACCTGTACAAGAGAGAGGCAATATAACGACAAAATCTTACCTTTACAAGATCTTACCTGTACAAGAGAGAGGCAATATAACGACAAAATCTTACCTGTACAAGAGAGAGGCAATATAACGACAAAATCTTACCTGTACAGAGAGAGGCAATATAACGACAAAATCTTACCTTTACAAGATCTTACCTGTACAAGAGAGAGGCAATATAACGACAAAATCTTACCTGTACAAGAGAGAGGCCACCAATGTCCCCACAAGAGGGCCTACCCAGTACACATAATGATATTTCCATAATTCGCCACCGTCATACGGCGTAGAGTATGCTACAGCAGGACCAAAACTTAAGGCAGGATTCATAAATGTAAATCCACGTCGTCTCTCCGAGTAGCTTAAATCAATAATTGCTCATCATCATCATCATCATTTCCTTAATGTAACATTGGATGTTATCTGAACATATGAAGCAGCAAGATGCAGCTATAAATAAAATCTTTCAAATGTAGGCATTTTATCTTTGTCTTGGTTTTTTTTAAACGTTAAGTTACAATTCTCTTCGTCTTTAAAAGCGATTCTTATTTGTCAATTGTGAATCATCTCTTTGAATAACTTTTATAGACAATGTGGTGTTTGGACATAATCGTTTACAAATTGAGTTTTTCTTTGAAAACTATTTCATTTTTTATCTTTTTACATGACTTGACAAAATTCAACGAAATCACATTAAAATCAGAAATATTATTTTAAAAAAACCTCGCATACCTTGTAACGGAGCAGACAATGATAGAAAACCCAATGGCCAATGGGGAGAGTCGACGCTTTTTTTAATCCAAAGTAGTGATAAGGACAGTCAAAACATGGATTAAAGTTGGTATGGCCTCAGACAACATGGCTTCTAACAGAATATCCTCCCAAAGGCTTCCATATAACCAACTTCCACCGAATTCGGATTCCGGGTAACTAGCCTAAATCGTATACAAGACTGGCATTGTATGTAACTATTCATGCACGAAAATTAGGTAAAATATATTTTAAAAAATGCACAGTAAAGGGTATACAAACCCGCACTAAGGCCGCTCCAACAATTCCTCCGATTATTTGAGCAAAGAAGTAACTGACCGCCTGAGGAATTGACAGAACTCTTGCCAGGGTGTAGCCAAGTGTTATAACGGGGTTAAAATAACCCCCACTGCCAACACAGAATATCATGGTTTGTTAATGCGGATTACTCATATTTTTCAATACTGTTTATTGTTATCAAATAACATGTATATGTAAAGTTTATTTGATTTAATAAAAGTTGCTTACCTCATATCACCGAATGCAATGATGAGAAATACCATTGTAAGTCCATAAATTACTCCATTATTAAGACCACTACTCAATGTGTTTATTGCACCAGCACACACTATATTCGCCAGAATGATAGATCCAATGAATTCAGTAAGAATTGGTCGAACCTTCGATTCGAAAATCGAAATGTTCGTTATCTTTTCTTCTTCCATTATAATATCATTTGATTCGGACATTGTTCTTCCTCGTTGTTACAGACTGAACGCTACTGAATAAATAAAAAAAACACACACACTTTTAAGGTCTGATTCTTCTGGATAAAATATACTTCCTTGTTAAAAAGACAATTTTATACCCATAAACATCATGTGACATGAACTATGTCGTTTGTTGGTATTGCAAACAGTTAATAATACGCATTTAAATTTCGGCGCCAATCTTCCGTAACTATCAGGAATTTTACTTGGGTAAGGTTATTAATAGATAGATTCCTAATTAATATTTGTTAATTGCAAATTTCTTTGCTGTGATTCCGGATTATCGTTAAGATTTGCGATTTGGATGTTTGAAAAAAAAAAGCTGGTATTGATATCAAGTTTTATTTATGTCAGTGGAATTTCTTAATTTTCAGACTTTAATTGAGCAAATTTCTTTTGTAAAAAAAAGAAGAAGACTGGAAACCGTGTTTCAATACATCAGTTGAGATCTACAACGACCGAGACTGCGAACATGCAAAAACCATTTACAAAGAACCAAATAAAAAAAAAAAAAAAATCTACACTATAATAAAGATAATATGATAATTATAATAATAATAACAATAATAATAATAATAATGTCATACTCAATTGATTTTTTGATTGGGACATTTTTAATCGGATGAACAGAATTAGAAAACAACTATGTATATTCAAGGCACAATAGAATAGTACAAATATATACCCAAGTGACGTTTTCATTTTACAGCAGCCCTTCAGATTCAAAATTGCAAATTCATAATAAATGATCCTTTCAAATCTAAAGCAAAACAACTACTGTGGTTTCATTAATTTTCAAGGGTATCAATTTTCGTGGATAAAGTAAATATCACAGTTTCAAGGATACCTAAATTCGTGGCCAATCAACCCATCAATACAAATTGTTAGTAGAAATTGCACTTCAATGAACATTTAATTTCATGGATAAAATTAACAACGAAATCCACGAAAATTGGTATTCAACGAATATTGGTGAAACCACAGAAATTTGAATCTTGTTCTGAGAAACGAACAAAAACACTGATAAAATACTAAAGATTCCTTATTTTACACAAGTACTTATTACCGTAATTCCGCTGGGCTTTTTTTTCAAATCACAAGAATATAAAATCACAAGTACAAAACTGTCGGAATAAAGGGCGATATTTTAAAATCTGCGAGGAGGCATCTCGCGATTTTACGTGGATATCAATTTCTTGCGTTCATTTAAGAATCAGTTATCAAGTTCTGTATAATTTCAAGAATTTAATTAAAATGCTATTTCA
This sequence comes from Magallana gigas, assembly GCF_963853765.1. NCBI lineage: Eukaryota > Metazoa > Mollusca > Bivalvia > Ostreida > Ostreidae > Magallana > Magallana gigas. The sequence goes on along the minus strand of NC_088859.1, from coordinate 16,690,480 downwards.
ACTATTGTTAATTAAATCTGCAAGATTTTGTAGTTTACTTGGAAAAAGTAATAAAACACAAGCATTTTATCAACATCTTTATAAACGAAGTAAATGTCGTATAAGTTTAAATAGCTTACATATATTATAAACACTATATTGCACGAACAAGGATAGTACATCTTTAATTGAAATTCTTGGATTTAGAAATAAATACATGTATGAGTTTTCTGTTTTTGTTTTCATGAGGGCATGTGTCACATAATTTATGTGTTTTATATATATATATAATTGCAATGCAAGACAAGGAAACCTTTCGACTTTAAAAAAATTCACTTGACTATCTCAATGGGTCATCTTTTTGTAGCTTGTAACTGTTTTAAGGTGTAATGTCCCTCTGATAAGAGAGATAACTTCTGCAGAAAAAAATCTCATTTTGTTTCTGTTAACTCACAATTAATAAAGCATGTAGCAACAAGGGAGGCGGTGCTGGGCCCTAATTTACGTTTGAATGCGAATGGAAAAGTTTTATTTCTTTATTTATAGCTTGTTCACATAGGTGAATGAATCATAATTGGGAAAAGTGTGACCAAGACAAATGCAAACATTAGACTTAGTAACATATCATCATTTGAAACTTATAACATTTCATTTGTTTAAAATTGAATATTGGGGTTTCTATTCTGAGAGAGCAGATATGGGAAACAAAATTTAAAAAACAATTTACATTTTATTCAAGACAATATATCACTATATTGAGATGATTCCAATTACTGGAAGACCATTCATTTGATCTCCTTTTGTGTTATAACAAAATGCTTTGGTGTACATTTTAAGCATTTTTAAAACATTATGATATGGATCCATTTACTATTATGTTATCCAAACTTAAAAACAGAAAATCTTTTCTGAAAAATTAGAACCTGTGGCAAATTACCATGTACTGTATGTAAAATGCGTATGTAAAACCTTCAATAGTCTATGATAAAGAAAGGTAACTCTAGCCGCTTGAAGCAATTTTTGTTACAAACCTATACAATAAAATGCTATTCTGATCTAAAAAGCAGCGCTTCACTATATTAGGTAATATGAATTGACATTGTATATAACCGTATATTATTTTCATATAAATTTAATATTTTTAATTTTGTGCTGCAATAGTAAAATTTTGCTTTCTGTAACCACTATGTCTAGTTTTCTTCATATCAAAATTTGACATATTATCAATTTTTGAAAAATCTAGCAGCGCTTCATCACATCAACGTTGTTTCATCTGAATCTATTGATATTGACTTTATTGAAAATCAATATGAAAATTTTTTAAAAATATATAGTGAAATTAATAGCAGAGGGATATTACACCTTAAATTTCACTAAATGATCGTATATACAATATACATATAAGAAAACAAATTTACAATAGATAAGTCCCTATAATAAATGAAATAAGCACACATTATTACAAAAAAGGGAATTATTGTTATTTTTTTTATATGTATCCATGTAGTTAAGCTAAAATAATCAACAACACCCTACAAAGATATTAAACTCTTAATGAAGCACATATTAATAGCCTTTCCTCTAACGTATACACGTACATTCAATTGCATGAATTTGCAAATCAAACAGCATGTTTATTTAATATTTCCTATATTGAAATTTAATTCTTCCGCATCCTCCTTGAAGCAGAATTTGAACAGAAGAAGTATAGTAAGTAATTGTTTATTATTGTGAAACATTGTAGATAATTGTTATTTTATTTTTATTTTAATCAATATACTAGTGTATGAAAATTAATTGTTTGCATTAGGCCTATTGAACCTATTAGTCACCGTATGAAATACATGAACTACCGGGTATTGCATGTTTTGTTGTATTTCAAAGGTTTACTTATAGCCATTACAAATACATAAATGTATATGCTGCTTTCTGGAGAATGTCATGATTTATATTAACATAAATATGTCATGTACTTTGTTCTTTTAATATAAAGTTATAAATTAAAGACACATAATAAATTAATATGTCGTTTATTCCACAACTCTCTAATACAGCGAATGATTTTAAAATTTATCATCGCATAGAATTTCAAAACTTTGCATTAAATGACTTTGTTCATGCGGTCGCTTGCCAGTAATCATCTTGTATCAGTCTATGTAATAAAATATCATCAAAGAGCCCGCAAGTTCCCCAAATCCAGGGTATTTCAAGAAGCGATACCAAAAACTAAAAATTTTATGAAACCTTATAAAAATTCATTATGAAATGGAACCCCAATTTTCCTTAAAACTATCATAAAACGTGTCTGTCTATATCGATCAATAACATCAAACAATAAAACGAGATTTTTATCTTTCTATCATGTTTCTACCTTAAAAAAGACATAGTTCCGTCTTTTTTCAACCTGAAAACACCCCCTGCAGTGATGTCTTCTGGGACATTACAACTTAATTGTCAGTCTATGTCTTTTTGTTTAAATTCAAATCACAGACAGATATACAAAATATAAACAGTTGTAAGTCCTTGAAGTTTTTTTGTTCATTTTGATTGCTTTTTGTCTATTTGTTAACGAAATAAAATACTGCACGGTTTTAAAAACCAATGTATAAAATAAAAAAAGGTTAGATTAACGACATACAATTGAAAAATAAATAGAAAAATTCTTATTATGAATGAAACCAGGTAAAGGAATGCGATAAAAATATTAGAATCATAACATATGAGTAATTAACCAGTTGTACATATTTATTTTTTGGACATTTCACACACAAAATTTGACGCCATATTTTGACAATTGTTTTATCAACAAAACCTTTACGGCAAATTTTTGCCAACATTGCCAAATTCATCTGGTGTTTTATTTGTATAATTCCCCTCGGAATTATAAGGCTGGTTCTGGCAGCAGGGTCTATGGATCCGAATCCGTTTACTTCCCAAGGCAAAAACAAATCTGATAATGAATATATAAGTTTGAACAAATTTGTTATTATACATAGTTTAAGTTTCATTTCTGTTTCACCGAACAATTACATGTACATTGAATACTGTGGATTCATTTATATTCAAGGGTATCAATTTTCATGGATAAAGGGAAAATCACAGTTATATGTAAATTCGTGGCCAATAACCCTATCAATACAAAATATAAATAGAAATTGCACTTCAATAAATATTTAATTTCGTGCATTAATTTAATAACAAAATTCACGAAAATTGATATTCAACGAATATTAATGACATCACAGTATAGAGCAACGACTACAACCTTCCTACCTGTATAAAAGAGAGGCTACCAGAGTCCCTACAATAGGGCCTATCCAGTACACGTAATGCATTTTCCATAGCGTTTCACTGTCATCACGACCAGAAAATGCTACAGCCGGACAGAAACGTAACAGGGGATTCATAGATGTAGATCCACGCCATTTAGTAAAGCTAAAACCAGTAATTACTCATCATCATAATCATCGTCATTGTAGTTTTAAAGATAAAAGTATGCATTAAAATCAAATAGGTAACAGTCTGACCAAATAAAGCACTAAGATGCAGAAATCATGTTTTTGTTTTTCATCTCTTTTAAAAATTAGTTTTAAACTTCCTTTCCGTTTTTGAAAAAATTCTAGATCTTTTGCAAAATGCAATGTATTTCTCTTTTTATGAAAGTTTTAAGGATAAAAATGATTGACAAACTAAAAGTTTTGAACAATGTGATACTTTGACGAAATCGTTGCAGAACTGAATTTTCCTTTAAAAAATCTTCAACATTCTATCTTTTTATATGCATATCCGAACTTCAACTATCTACATTTTAACCAGGAATGTAAATATTCTAAAACTGATCAAGATACCCTGTATAGGAACAGACTATTATAGAAAACCCGATAGCCAAAGGGGAGAGCCAACGCTTTTTTCGATCCAAGGTAGTGATAAGGACAGTCAAAACAAGGATGAATGTTGGTATGGCCTCAGACAACATGATTGTCATCTGAGTTTCCATTTCATCCATTTTATAAAACCATAGTGAATGGTATCCATTGAATTCGGGAATGTATTTCCTATTCGGGGAACTGGCCTAAATCAGAATAAAAAGGACTATCATAAGCATAAAAACGTAACTGTACATGCATAAAGGCTGTTGTAAACATACTGAAATAATAATTGCGCAGTTAAAAATTACATACCCGTACTAAGGCTGCTCCAACAATTCCTCCAATTATTTGTGCGAAGAAGTAACACACAGCCTGAGGAATCGATATTACTCTTGCCAGGGTGTAGCCAAGTGTTATGACGGGGTTAAAATAACCCCCACTGCCAAAACAGAATATCATGGACGGTCAAGGTCGATTTTTCAAACATTTCAAAATTATATTGATTATTATCAAATTACATATGTTGTTTTGTTTTGATATAAGTTGCCTACCTCATTTCACCAAATGTAATGATCAGAAACATCATTGTAAATCCATAAATCACCGCATTCATTGTAGTACTCTCTGTGTTCACTGCTCCGACACACACTACAGACACCAAAATGATAGATCCCATAAATTCGGCAAGAATAGGACGAACTCTCGATTCGAAAATCGAAGTGTCCGTTATCTTTTCTTCTTCTATTATAAAATCATTTGATTCGGACATTTTTCTTCCCAGGTACTTCTGACTGAACGCTAATGATCAAGTATCAAAGACACACTTTCGAGGCCCGATTCTTCTGGATGATAAACTTCCTGGTTTTAATATGGTTTCACCCCATAAACATCACGTGATGTCGTGACTTGCTTCTTTTGTTGATATTAAAAGTGGTTGTTATTGCGCATTTAAATTTTAGTGCATAAGACCAAGCTTCAATAACTATATGGAATGTTGCTTTTGTACGAATATTGTATGCCTAATCCGATGATAATACCTAACTGATTTTGGTTCTCATTGCAAATTGATTCTGTTTAACTGTTTTGCAATGCAATTTTGTTGTAACCTAAGGCTGTAGACTATTTTATACTAAGTATGTATAAAATGTCTTCTTTGAAATAACATTAATGGTTGCAAATATCTATTTTAATATTTTTGGATCCTTAAAGTCTTATCTCTGTATGTATAAAATGTCTTCTTTGAAATTGCATTAATGGTTGCAAATATCTTTAATATTTTAATATTTTTGGATCCTTAAAGTTTTTTTTTCTTTATTAAGTTGGTATTGATATCTATATAATTTCTAAATTATTTAAAGATTATTCAAAGCCAAAGTATACTTCGATTCGTACGTTAAAAGAGGTTATTTTTATGTAAAAAAGATACCAAGATCCCGAAAAGCTTGAGTGAATATGACCAAAGTTGGACCTTATGATTAAAACAAATTACTCTTATGTTGGTTGAGATCTACAATTTACAACAACCGATTAAACATACTAAAGTCATTAACATAGAGCCATTTTACGATAATAAAACACATTTACACTACAATAAGATAAATTTTCACACTCGACTGGGACGCGTACCAAGGGGAAAAAAAAGTTGAAATAAAAGATGGGCGAATTTTTCGAATAATGTTCACTTAGCCAAAAGTAACATAATGAAATCGAGTCTTTTGATGAATGGAATAAAACACCTGCTATACATGAAAGAAACTACACCAAAATAGAAAATAAACTACGCGACGTTTTGTTTATGTACAACAGACATTTCAAATTCATAATTGCACATTTATGATCCAAGTACCTCTCGATATCGAGCCATATTATACTTGATATGAACCTTGATTTGACAAACGAACTTATCACGATATATGAAATTCAAAGAATTCAATTAAAATGACATTCATACTGTTGTAAATTACCCTTAAAGTGCAAATGATTTAAAGAGTTTTGCTTAATTAAAATTAAATATTGGGTTTTCTTTATTTGCTTTTTTATCATAAATATATACTTTTATAGATTTTTGGTTTCAATTATCGATAATATAAAAAATAATCATATATACAAGAGAGATAAGAACAGAAAATTATTGAGATACAGGTACAGAAACTTTTGTCATTACATTTATTTAATATTAATTTAGAGGAGGAAATAAAATAGTAAACAATATTGATACTTATCAAAATTATATAAAATAAAAGAAATGAAAATTTCCTTTGTTTATTGTGATCCACCAACGTTTAACCCTGATAGTTTTTCTGGAAAATAATATTAGATATTAGATGTTCTTTTATGTATTTTTAAAAGTGCAAGATACATGGATAGTTTTAGATTGAATTGAATCCGTAAATGCAAAAAAAAAGGGGGGGGGGCAAACTGATGAGAGAAAACAGAACGTACTAACTATTTGTTAGAGGGTTAACATAAATTTTCACATCCCACAGGCAACAGTAAAAAGTTTTGATTTGGGATGAGGGCTACTTCATTTGGACCTTAATAGCTACAAAATCAGACTAAGAATACTTAATCACATCGATATCAGTTATCTAGTGTGGTGCGTATAAGAAAGCTTATAGCACATGTATGTATACATTTTGTTATTTACAATAATTTCTTAATGTACGAAAATTTTCCTCTTAATTACCCCCTGTTTAATACGTCAAAGTAATTAAAGTTATTTGGAAAATTAATATTCAAATTACAAATAAAGATATCACATGTTTAAATGTGGTCAAATTATCTCTTAGAAGGTGATATTGTCCGTTTACTAAACTTTAATCAAAATTTTGAATTTACATATACGTGTGGTTTTTTTTATTAAATATTAGAGATTTAACCAAGTCTTTTTATGTCCCTATTATTTTAATCATTAGATTTATTCAATTTTGTGATCCAAGGGAAAATCCACAAGTCGGACGGTATCCGTAATAAAAGTTTTATGAAAACCCCGAAAACTCTAAAACTGCTGAATTAACAAACAAAGTGAACATTTGTATACCGATAACAAACACAGGCACCTGACGTTAGAAATATTTTTTTTACAATAAGATTTCAAGAACTTTGACAATAAAAAGATTTGTCACGGTCGCCATTTTGATTTTTAAGACCGACTTATCTGACACGATTTTCTTCATTTGCGATTCATGCAAAATTAATAGGTAAAAATAAATCCGTTCGACACTTACTGCTTTTTTGTGTAAACTCGTGTATCACCTACACGAATTACGATACAACCGCTCCTTTAATTAAAAATCATACTCCGAAAATAAGAGACATAAATAAAAGAGATTGTCAACTCCGCCATTAGCGTGTAAATGTTACGGGACCAACCTTACTTTTAGAACTACAAGTGCAACAGCAATATCTGATATATAGACCATCTGATTCAATTTTAAACATTTGAAATGTTATAAGTTTCAAATTATGATGACTAAATCTAGACTTTGCAATTGTTTTAGTATGTTTTCCCCAATTATAATTTTTTTTACCTTCGTGAACAAGCAATTAGGAGAGAAATAAAAATAAATTCAATCTATATATTTTCTAGCCTAAAACATCAAACACGTATTTTTAATGAACTGTACTAGTACTTTATAATGAGGGAGGGGGGGGGGTTAAATATAACTTCGTTAAAATTTGATCAATATGAATAGTTTGTTGTAAATTTTTGTAAAAACTTTTCTAATTTTTTACCCCCCACCCCCCCCCCCCCCCTTTAAAATTTGGGGTTCAGTTCGTTCCGTTCAAAATTCATCTTTTAAAATTTGAATTTAAATAAATGTCGCCATCCAGCATTAAATTAGGTACAGTACCGCCTACCCTTTTGCTACATGCCGTATTAATTGTGAGTTATCAGAAACAAAGTGAGAATATCTTCTACAGAAGTTATCTCTCTTATCAGAGGGACATTCCACCTTAATACATATTATGAATTGTGAGAGATTCTCTGGCGAGGTTAATGAACGTTCAGTCTTTTGAGAATTTGTTCACTTATAACTAGAAATAGATGTTATTTTTATAAAAGATATTGAGCGATTGCGTAGTCTTGGCTCAAAAGCCAGACAAATCGTGTTAATTTCAAAGAACCATGGCTGAGTGGCCAGCAATTATATAGACAGGCCTACGTCACATCGCTGTTTGACACAAAGTCCAAGCTCTTGTTAAAATGGTTCTAAGTATTTAAAAAGCAAAAATAATTGTAGTTGTGTTTTCTTTGTATCATATCAACGAAAACGCCAGGTCTCAGGTTCTCTATATTTATTATCATTTCATTATGAACCCTGTAAAAAGGTTAACAATAGCAATTTACGCATTCATTATAACAACAAACATATTACATTAATACAATGATATTTTCAAAGAAGTATACACGAATTAATTTCTTTTAAAAGATTACAATATATACTGAGTAAATGCAAAAGAACCATGAAAGTTATTCCTCTTATATTAAAGTGATATACACGTATTTATATGAGAACTTGAACATTGATGAGATCATATTCACATTTATAAATAATAATCATATGAGTTGTACAGCTCTTATGCATAATGAACTGTGGTTTCATCAATATTCGTTAAGTACTAATTTTCGTGGATTTCGTTGTTAAGTTTTTCCATGAAATTAAATGTTCATTGAAGTGCAATTTACATTAACATTTTGTATTGATGGGGTCATTGGCAACGAATTCACGTATCCTTGAAACTGCGATTTTCACTTCATCCATAAAAATTGATGCCCTTGAATATTAATGAAATCACAGATATATATATATATATATATATATATATATATATATATATATATATATATATATATATATATATATATATATATATATATAACCAGATTATGGATCAGGGTTCCAATTTGATGCAATACCCGATTAATGGGCGAATACTGAACGACAGATAATAAACATACAACACTGATATAAAAAACTGTGATATACATGTACTTTGATTCAATCAGAGATTAATTTGATCATTATTAGTTGAAACTCAGTATATTGCATCAAAATTACATTAAAAGTAAGAAACAGATTAATTAATGGAAAATAAAGAATTGGTAAGAAAAGGAAGGTCAACTTACAGTCGATGTCCTGAAGTCTTTCGTGATTAATTAATGTATAAATATAGTCAGGTAGTCAAAATATCTCAGGAACAACCCTAACCTCTTAACTGGCTGAAAAACTATTGCTCTATCCCTGACAAGCACAAGGAACTTGGTGGGAATCCTTCTCAACCAATGAAAAACACGTATCTCATAAACTACCCTCATACCTTATATGTATAAGTAAAATAAAAAACTAAAAGTATTGAACTCTTTTATTTATTACGGAAAGTCCAAACATCGCAGATATTCAAAAACGCGAATTATAGAAATTAATAGTTGCATTTGATATTTAATTATTTCAATAAAACAAATTAAAAATAACAATCTACCACACAATTTATATCTTATGATAACAGATAAATTGAGATAAATCAAATAAAGGACATATTTGAGGTAATTTGGGAATTATGAAACCAAATTTAATAAGCAGAATGTGCTACGTGTAACTCGAACTTAATTTACTTTATTTTTCAAAGAACCAGCTGGTTAATATTATCAAAGAATTTTTCTAATCACTGTAATGCAAAGAATCTGATTTCATAAAAACACCTGCAACAGTTACATAACGTATTTAATCGATCATCAATTCCAATTTCACAGCTTGTTATAAAACCGTCACTCCTTTACAAAGTTTTGAATACAATTTGCGGGATTTTTTCTTGCGATAAGGTGCCGTGCTGCATTCTATCTGTTATCTTTGTAAGACGTTACTTTTAAGCACACACGAAAAGGTATTCCCCAATGTAAGCAGTCGTGATGGCATTTGAGGGACCAAGACTGTCCTAAAACCTGCTCACATTTTCCACAAACAGATCGACAGAGCCTTCCGCTCCTCTTCCTCCTCTTCCTCATGACACTCTGTTGACTGTGCGCAGGTTTTAAGTGAAGAAGACCTTCTTTTTTGTTTGATTTTGCAAGTTCGTCAAGAAAAGACGCGGGTGAGTGTTTGAAGAAAAGTTTCTGTGGCAAACACATATGCTGCAGCAACATAAATAAAAATAGTTTTTTTCCAATCTTCATTTTGTTTTAGAGTCTGAAAAAAACCCCACACCACCTTTAATTTATTAATCTTAAACCATGATTTTTTTTTTACAGCGCATGCATATTTTGTCTAATGTTTCATGTTTCTTCATACAAATTTTAAATTTATTTATAAAATTTTGTTATCTAAAATTGAGTATGCTTAATTAAGCGTTGTGTAATATCAATCAAATTTTTTTAGGTTTTTTTTTTTTTTTTTTTTTTTAGAAAATTCAATAATTAAAGTAATACTTACTTGTAATGAGATACATGTACATTTGAAGTATGGAATTGGCTGAGAAGATCTGATAACTATATACCATGGACGCATTAGTGGAGGGAGGAGATATAAAACTTTTAGTTGGTTAATGAAGCTTAAAAGGAAAACTGGCAATTGTTATGTTGTTGCATAGTTATACCTTGTCATACATGAATACAATAGTGTGTGGGGATGGGTGGGTAGGTAATAAGTCATCTGAAAAATCCAACAAACACAAACAAAACCGAAACATTTTACAAGTGTTCATAAACAATTTATGGACTTAAAGCTTGTTGCATTTATTTAAATAATAACATCAATGAAAGTAAATGAAAAAGACGTTAGCATTAAGACAATTTTTGTTGACATGGATAAAATATTTATAGCCAGTGGTTAAAATAATTGAAGGACCATTGACAAAATCCAAAATAAAAAAAAAAGAACAAAAATATTATTATATGATTGATTAATTCCTAGCTCTCTGATTGGCTCATATCCAACTATTTAGAAAAAATAGAACGTTATATTCACCTGCACGCGACCTAGGATGTCAATATATATCATTTTGATTTTTTCTAAATTGGACTAAAAATAGATCGTTCAAGAAATATCGCATCTCTCAATTTTTTTTCGGTTATGGCTTTAAACTTAAGTCTTCGCTTGATAAATTCGTCGCTGAATCATATTATAAAATAATTTTATTGCTGTTTTTTTCGATCAATACGAAGATTTAGCTACCCTCGAAGTACAATATTCAACTCGCCTCCGGCTCAGTGAATATTTTGCTTCTCGGGTAGGTAAATCATCGTATTGACATAAGCAACAGCAATAATATTCGAGGACAAGATTTGCCGATAAGTGATCGTACTCCTTGACAGGAATAAATAAAAAATACATTGAATGTGCTGTACATTTTTGTGAAGTTTGCAAGTAATAAATGCGAGGTTGATTACACAACTGACTAATTTTAATTAAAGGTTTTTACTTTGTATTTGTTAAATGAAGCCGACAAATTTTGGGTCTTAACTTTTCGCTCTTAATTCTTTACGTCGTAAAATGGAGGCAATGATAAGTCTATATTTAACAGAAAAATAATGAACATGATCTCGAAATATATCATTATATGTAATTTTGATGTTCCATTACCGACTTTTACATAATCAAGAATTGGATGTTTTGACTTCACGTGACAAAATGTAATGGCATCTCTTAACATTTGTTTTATATTTAATAAATTAATACCAGTATTGTATAATACCTGCAGGCATGTTCAAAATAAGCGTCATAGGGTATGTCTTAAGTCTGTTTCTCGAAGCTCTCCTAATTTAGGAACAGCCATAATTTTTCTTAAATTAAAGGTAGTACTTATCTTGTCCTATGACGATCCTTAGGTTGTAAAATCACATTTTATGGGATCTTGGTACTGTATGTTGTAATGCCTTTTTTGGACCGGTAGAATAAGGTAATATTTTTTACAGTTCCCGGATTTTCGACAAACCTCAAATTCCTAATCCGGGAGGGAGGGGGATACTCATTTATTCTACATGTATTACAATATTAACTTTTATATCATGTACGTTAATTTAAACATATATAGAGGGGGACCGCGACCTCTCCTCCTTCTTTGTTGCAGATTGCCTGCCAATTATGTGTACGAATTTAAATTTACTTCATAAATTCTGTCTCTGTTTGGCGAAGGATGAAACTCATTCACTTATTTTTAATAACTTCACTTAGTAAGTTACATGTACATACATTTCTTTGATTACTGACTATCGAATTGTTCAAATGTCCTTGGCTAAAGTATTCTACACCTGTTTATATACATGTAAGCCACGCATGATCATTCTTAATTTTTATCACTTCATTCTGAAAATATAATCTAAAGAAAATGTCGTAATGTTGAATGAACTGTATTTTCGAGATAGTTTATAACTGATTTTGTTTTATCTACCCTGCACATGTATTCTATAAATTGCAGACCAAAGGGAAAATTTGTGTTTTTAACATTAAATTCTATAAAAAAGACCACGTGGATATGTATTACTTGAATGACAAGAGAATCAAATGTTAATTTACACTCAGCTAATTTAACATTTGATTTTAAAATAACTATGGCTTGTATGCAAAAAGCTGTCCCAATGTATTATATTTTCTTTAAAAAAATAGAGGTTATTTGGATTTCTGAGATTTTTGGTTTGAACTAAATTGTTATGGGTCACTGAAATATATTGAGTAAATGTATATTTTGTAAATGTATGAAAATTAAAATTTCTGATTTTAGGCCTATAGTGTTGATGTACAGGTATAACTTTAACCCGTCGAAATGTTTTATGATTTATCCCTGCACATGTCATATCTTAGGAAAGTTTCGTGAACATGCATGCAGGAGTACGAAAGCCGAGAAGGATCATTCGAGATTCGAGATTCAAAATACGAGATTCGAAATACGAGATTCGAAATACGAGATTCGAGATTCGAAATTCGAGATTCAATATCTAAATCAACCAATCAAATCATGGATCTGAAACCTGTATCCTAGCAACATCAAACTGTTCTAAATAAAGATCATTCGTACATGCTCTTTCCTACAAATAAATGTCTTAATAGCTCTTAATAAATGCTATGTTCACTTCTCCCTACCTAACTGAATAATTATGTGTATTTACTTTTACACAGAATATCTAAGTAGACTAGTAATAATGCAGTGTGCTTCGCGGATCTAAGTGATTTTGTTTGCCCTGGTGCATTTCCACCTGATGCGTTTGAACCCTGGGGTATTTCACCACCAGTAATAGTTTAAAACCCGGGTTTATTCACCCTTTTTGTGTAAAAATGCGGTTATGGTAGAGAACTTCATAAGCGTAGCTAATTTTTTCTGTAGGGGGTCCTAGGCCAATTTTAAATAATTTTTACTATGTAAATTTAATAAGCTCCAATTTTCCCGAGGAGGGGGTCCAGATCCCCTGACCCCCTCCTTTCTAGATCCCCGCATGAAGATTAGTACATGTATCTAAATAATCTAAATATAAATAATCTGTGCTGTTTCACTAATAAATATAAGCATTACTTATCGTTTTTATGTATGCATACAGTGATACACTAGTACTATGATTATAAACAAATCATTGAGATATTATCACATCATACGGAATTATTAATAAATACATTTTTTCCCTTTTCCTCAGTAAACAACTTATTATGAGTCTTACTTTTGGAATTGTTTTCAATATAGAAGGATACCTACTCTCTACAATTAAAGGTAGGGATGATAGGGTGCCAATTTGTTCACATTGCCGATTTCTAGTGCAGAGAACAGTAAAACATTTTAAAAATTTGATTGTGCATGAATATTTCAAAATTAATTGATGTACATGTATTTTGTTATAATTCATTCATTGATATATCAACAAGAAAGAATAAAAGCATATGTTTCACAGCCAAGTTAAGTTTCTCTGTAGTTTCCTACCCCCCCCCCCCCGCACCAAAGTTGACAATAATAAGTCATACAAATGTTTACTTTTTTGTAAGTAAATCTCTAAAGATGTAAATAAGCACTGCAAACAGAGATGTGTGTATTTAATATACTACTACATTACAGTTAGCCAGATAAAATGGAATCAGGATGAAGCTACAAGGGGTGAGTGGTGCAAATTTACCAATTCGTCGCCATACACACAGAACACCAAATAAAGAAACTGTGAGTGGTGTGTGGAATGCATAAAAGATGGCGGCAAATTATCTCAAATAATCAGTGCAAAAACCAACAAATAGACTGTTATTTGTTACATATCCTGCAAATACATTGATAAAAAATGTTATCGTCACATAACATAGCCGATTAAGTTAATGTGTACATATGGTCAACGTACATGTAATTCTAATATACAAGAAGGCTGACGTATCAGGCGGGGATCCAGAAAATTAAATTTCAAAAACGATCGGTTGAATTACATTAAATGCTTTGAAAATTGTTTTAAACTATCGCTCGGGTCAAAATCCATGATAGAAGCTATGTACAGCACCAGCGCAGCTCTTATTTATATATAATCAGGCCATAAATTCAAAATATTTTCAAAAATTAATAGCTTTAAATCCAGTGGATGAAAAAAAGAAAAGCAAGTCGAACTCGATGAGTGCTAATACCTGTGTTAAATGAATGGTACAGTAGGATATGCGCAAAAAAGTCCCGTCTACTCTTTCCTACCCTAATATATTTATTGGAATATTAAATCCGATTATAAGAGTCAAATTAAAAATCAAGTACGGATATGTACCTGTTTATCAAAAGTAAAACTACTCATAATTTATCTACAGTGCATCGTTATTGGGCTACACAGAAAGTTTTATATTAATTTGCCGAGTCAAATAAAAAAAACCCTGGAAAACAAGGAGAAAACAAAGTGGGGACAGAATAACTGGCAAACTAATTAGGACTATATAGCCCCCCCCCCCCCCCCTTGAAATGTATATACTGAAAACAGATTATTGGAGTACAACATCCGCACACAATTTAAAGAAAATTTCATGTTTTTTTTATCATTTTCGCTAGCTAATGTAAGACATCACAAATACCCCAAACCCCCTCACGGAAAAGGAAATGCTAGGTGATGAGAGAGAGAGCGAGAGAGAGAGAGAGAGTGAGAGAGAGAGAGAGAGAGAGAGAGAGAGAGTGAGTCGATGTAAATCACAGGTGCGCTAACACCGTTAAAATTAAAGCTTGCTAGTTGGTCTGCCCTACCCTAGCTACCTCCTCTCTTTTCTCCTTTTAGAGGCTAATTATTGTCTATATATGCTTGTAACAAATCAAATCAATTTCAAATTCTAAATCAAAACTGAATTTGACACTACAAAACTCTCTCTGTGTCTGTCTGTCTGTCTGTCTGTCTCTCTCTCTCTCTCTCTCTCTCTCTCTCTCTCTCTCATATCGACAATGGCATTGCCATACCCTACAATACACTATTCTTATCTGGATTTTTGTTTTTGAGGTTGTAAATCATTATATCTTCTATGGTTTAAAACTTTATCATAACCTATATTTTGACATGTCGATTATTTCATTAAGCTTCGTTTCATAGCTAAAACATTTAGATTAAACAGATCTTTCTTCGCGAGCCGATTTTTACACAGTTGGGGCGAATACACTTCGGGTTAAAATTGTTCGGGGGGAAATACATACAGGGCAAACAAAACTACTTAGATTCGCAAAGCCAACAGTGTTATTTCTAATTTAATTGTTTATACTGTGTGGGATTAATTCATCAATGTTAATTTAACCATTTTATAACCACTATATAAGAGCTATTAAGACATTTATTTGTAGGAAAGAGCATATACGAATGATCTTTATTAAGAACAGTTTGATGTTGCTAGGATACAGGTTTCAGATCCATAATTTGATTGGTTAATTTAGATATTGAATCTCGAATTTCGAATCTCGAATCTCGTATTTCGAATCTCGTATTTTGAATCTCGAATCTCGAATGATCCTTCTCGGCTTTCGTACAGGAGAGCACGTGTATGTTTAAATATGTTCAATCGGATTGGGTTTGGTTTTTGCACTTAGCAAAAGTGGGTTGTGGTGTGTTAAAACAATTAAAAATGAAAAATAAACAAAATGATCTATCTAATATGTAGTAATGTATAAACATTTTTAATATGTGTGGGTCGTTAACTTGATTCAACTCTTTAATGGCCATCAGGTGCGATATAATTGCATAATGACAAATCAAATATTAAGCATTCATATGTGATATAAACATCCGATGTTATTGCAGTGTCTTGGCGACCATTGCATGTTTTAAATCTTTTGATAATGTTTCAAGTTCATTAACCGCACAAAAGACGTGTTAACTAATTGCAATTGTTTGTATCAAGTAATTTTACTACAGGTATTTTTACCGAACCTATTATTTATTAAAATATGACTAGGTACTTCACTGTGTTTGATGTTTGGGGGCTGTTATTTGTTATTTTATTCTTTTTATAAGAATTTAAAGTTTTAATATAACTGTTTCAATTTAATGTTCCTGTCAGTTTATTTTTTTTTTATTAAAATGACGGATTTACTGAAAAAACAACAATATCTGTTCTGTAGTTAAGGGGAACGCCAGTAGGATTGGCATATTTTATTTTTGAGGTGCCATCTTTTTGTTTTGTATATATTATATATAATTTTGAACAAAATACTGTTTTTCTGTAATTTAAGGGGATCAGCATATTGATAAGTTATTTAACATTTTGTGTCAACAGTTTTGGGGTCTGATCCCCTACTATGTTGTTTATATTTTTCTTTACGTCTGTCATTTTTAATAACTGACATATTTCATCATGCACAAGTGTTGAGTTCATTTATCAGACAGCAAAAAAAAAAGAGCTGCGGTGAGGTTGTGCAGCATGAGAAAACATAAATAGGATTTAATCGTGCAATCCTCGTTTTCAACGATACAAATGATAATGTAAGACTAACTAACATATTTGGCTTTTCTAAATGTTTACGTTTTTCTGTGGAAAATGTGGTTGTTTCAGATAATAAATAAATCAAAACACTGCATAATTTCTCCGTCTGCACGATCGACCTGCAAGAGAGGTATGGGAAGTTCAATTTTTCCCTTTTTTCAAAATGGGAATTTAAACTTGTTTTGATATCAAACTCCTAAAATGACACACGTTTGCTCAATTTTGGCACTTAAACAAAACAAAAAGGTTTATGGTTCTTGTCTTTATCAGTGATAATGTAACAAAACAGGCTGCCCCCCAATGTTTACGGAAGAAAAATATGTGTTACTTAGCATGTTGATGTTTTCATTACATTTGTTTTGTCATGAGAGGCTGTATTGACCTGCATACCTCGTTCTTTTACCATATAATGTTAAATTGTATCCAATGAATCTAAGCAATTTTTTAATTTATCAAGTATACGTTATATGCAATTATAAGAGAAATATTAATATTAATATCTTAATAAAAGATAAATGTTTGGTTAGAGGTTAGAGAGTTGGGTGGGTGGGGTGCAGTGGGATAAGAAGCTTATATTTAATAATACAATGTAACACTTAGTATATGCTTGTAAAGATATATAAAATAGATCTTTTATTGTCATACAATTTTAATATGTTCCTCCTCCTTCCCCTTTCAACGTGTGTTGGCTATACGTGTGTCCATATTTTTAAATTTATTAAATTAATTAAAGATTTTCAGTGAGTTGACCTCTGTTATTTAAGATTTCATCATACATAAAGGAAATGAGTTAACAGCTTGATCAATCTAATTAAAATTAGATGTTAGATCCGCTCGCTTACTCGCTACACAAAGCGTATTAATTTAAATTAGATTGCAGCTTGATTATTTAATAGAAAGGATAAGCGTGACTACAGGATAAAAATTGTTGTAATTAGGTCTCAATAATCCAAGTTGTTTGTGGGGGGAAAAAACCTCATTCAGATTGGGTGTTGGAATAATGTTTAAATAGTATGTACTAAACATTGCACACCGCACTGGTATGACTCATTTGTCAATTTATTGATAAACGAATTAGAAAACAAACAGATTCTATTTTAGAAAAAAAGCTCTAAGTGTCGGTCGTCTTTGCGGAGATAATGCAAAAAAGAATGAGGATTATATCTATAAAACATGTTGATGCTGCATTCCATTGAGTTTGAAATTTTAGTAATTTTAATTTTAGCTGACAATGTTAATATAGCAGTTGATAATTTTACCACAAAATTTCTTTCGTTTGTTAGGGAATGTATACCGGAGCAAACAATAACCATTTGGCCTCGTGACAAGCCATGGTTTGACTCTGTATTAAGGAGAACGATCAGAGTTAGAGATCGACTGCGTAACAAAGCAATTGAAACGAATAAAGATTCTGTTTGGTCTGCGTATAGAAAGGTCCGAAATTCAGTTAACAATATGAAAAAATACGCTATCTCAAATTATTATGACAATATAGAAACGGATTTAGATGATTCAAGCAAAAATAATACTAAGTTATACTGGAAGCTGATGAAAGACTCATTTCATATGAAGCTTTCAACGGAATTACCACCTATTCAAATTTCTAATGTAAACGGTACAACCAAGTTTGTTTATTCAGATATTGGGAAGATCGAATCTCTTAATACATATTTTTCTTCTATTTCTTCTGTAGACAATAAGAATGCGGCTTTACCTAATATGTATAGTTTATGTAGAGAAACACTTTGTAATATATATATAAATGAACAAGAAGTGTTAGACATTATTTCAATATTACCTGTTAATAAAGCAATTGGTCCTGATTTGGTTAGCCACAAAATGTTGAAGGCAACCCTTTTTACTATTGTAAAAACACTTACATTGTTATTTAATAAATCACTTGTTGATAATACTTTTCCATGTTTTTGAAAATTGCTCACGTTATTCCTCTATTCAAAAAAGATGATCCGTCATTGGTTTCTAATTATAGACCGGTATCTTTGTCATCATGTGTTAGTAAAATTATGGAAAGAATCGTTTTTAAACATGTGTACAACTATTTTCATAGGAACAATTTATTTTATCGATATCAAGCCGGTTTTTTACCAGGTCATTCCACTGTTTATCAACTACTAAAAACGTATCACAGCATTGTTCAAAATATTGATGAAGGTAAATTTTCATGTATGATTTTTTGTGATCTGTCAAAGGCATTTGACAGAGTATGGCATAGCGGCCTTTTATTCAAGTTACAAACCTACGGAGAATGTGGTGATCTTCTTAAGTGGCTTTCTAGTTACTTAAGTCAAAGGTTCCAAAAAGTTATGTAAAAAGATCTTTTGTCAAGCAAATCAGAAATTTCAGCAGGTGTACCCCAGGGATCTGTATTAGGACCTCTTTTATTTTTGATATATGTCAATGATGTGGCGGTTAATATGTTATCATTGTGTAGATTATTTGCTGATGACAGTTCGCTTCAATATTCTTCAAACAACATACTTAACATTGAATATATTTTAAATCATGATTTAAAAATTTTGAAATCGTGGTCCAAAAAGTGGCTTTTTAAATTCAATTCATCAAAAACAAAGGTTTTTTTTTTTTACTAAGAAGCATAACTCTGTTTTACCTAAATTATTTTTTGAAGGCGATAGACTAGAGTTTGTCTCGACACATCGCCATTTAGGACTTTTATTATCGCAAAATCTCAGCTGGTCTGAATACATTGATGGTATTGTAAACTCTGCATACAAAAAATTAGGACTCTTAAAAAAACTTAAGTATAAATTGGGTAGAGAGCATCTCTCTAAATTATACATTTCATTCATTAGATCTACCCTTGAATATGCTTCGATTGTGTGGGATGGCTGTTCTGTGCATGATGCAGACAAACTTGAAAAGGTTCAATTGTGTGCTGCACGAATTGTCACTGGGTTGCCAATTTTTGTACCAAGGGAAGCGCTTTACTTAGAAACAGGGTGGGAAATTTTACAAACCAGACGATACATCGCCAAGATGAAAACTATGTTCAAATTTAACATGGGGAGTCTGCCTGATTATTTATGTGATATTATTCCTAACAAGAGGGAAAATATATCGCGATACAACACACGAAACAAGGATCAGTTTAATGTTCCTAAGTGCAGGTTAGATTTACTTAAAAAATCATTTGTACCCAATGCTGTCAATCAATGGAATTCACTAAATATAGAAGCCAGAACAGCCACCTCAATCAATTTGTTTTGCAAACATATGCCTAAAGTTACGAAACCCCCTATTTATTTTTCTTTTGGTAAACGCTGTACCATCATTATTCATACAAAGCTGAGACATAACTGTGTATTAAACTATGATCTTTGTAAACGTAATATCATAAATAATCCGTTGTGTTTATGTGGTAAAACAGAAGATGTGTGTCATTTCTTTTTTTCTTGTAAAAAATACTCTAGAGCGAGAAACAACATGTTTGATCAATTGTTTATGTTAGATTTAGTCAATATTGATACTGATTTACTTTTATATGGCAACAACAACCTTCCTTTACATATCAACAAAAGCAATTTTGCTTCTGTACAAAATTTTATCGACGAATCCTTGAGATTTAAATAATATTTCTTTGTGTATATCAATATTATATTTTCTTTTGATCTATATTCATATGCATGACAACTATTGTTATATTTAAGGAGAGGAACTTGTAAGTTGTTAGAACTTGTTTCTGATCCTTTTGTTTAGTCAATAAAATATGTTCAAAACAAAACAAATTTTAGTAAAGTTAATGAATATAATTTCCGAACTCAAATGTTTGCATATATGTATATATTCATCTAAACTTTTCTACCAAAAGATTAAATCTATGACTAACGTAATGAAAATTTTATATTTTAATCAGAAAATTCCGCATTCGAAAACTGATTCCTTTTCTCAAGCAACTTTTCCCCGCAGGACTTGAGAAATCAAGGAAGGGGAGCTAGAGAAAATAAGGACCCCAGGCTAGATTGGTTGACGATGCTGAAAACCATGGCATTCTAAATATTTGTGATAAAATTTTAAAAAGCTTTGAAATTACATTTTAAAACTTCATTTGAATCAATTTTTATTGATAAGAACTACAGTATTCAATTACCATTATCTTTTCTAATTTAATAAAAAAAACCCATAAATTCTAAATCCTGCTGGATGTGTCAGAACTTTTAAAACACTGGTTTTGTCTCATTGAAGCCATACCTTGATAAGAACTATTTCAGTCTAATTCATTTTAAATAGAGAATTATTTTAGCTTATATAACTTTATATGAAAAAAGAGTTGTCGCTATTAGCTTATATTTTTTGTATGAAAATGGTGTTTTAGTTATTTACACACAAGGTAGTGCCATTAAGGTTTTAGTGCTTAAGGTACTTCACTACACCGAGACTTATACTTTTTAAGACACTACGTCACAAGATGGCGATTTAAATGTTTTGTTCAATTGTTTGTATCAATCGATTCGGATGTATATCGTAATAGCTCAGTGGTTAAAGTATCAGGCTTCTGAACCGCAGGTCATGAGTTCGATTCCACCTGGGGTTTTTGTTCATGTATACTGAATGAAATTTTTGAAAATATCCTTTTTAATCTAAAATTGCACATTTTTTTGCCGATTTGACACATATACTTCTTATCCATCATGCTATATATCATAATCAAGTAATTTTCTGCTGATTTGAGGAACTATTTCAAGGTGTAGTGAGGCACCTTAAGTTAAGGTAAATGACAAAGCAAAAGGGGTTATTATTCGATTTATAACAGTTCATATGCTAAATTTGAATTCCTTGCTATATTTCTTGTTACAAATAACCCAGATTCCAGTTTAGGGACATCCTTACATTTTTCAAATGAGAAATCACAAGCTTTAACACAAAGACTTCTTAAGATTTTCAGCCTTTGGTTAATTTTGTTCATTAATTTAGAATGCACATATAATGATTTAAAGATTCATTAGTATAACACATCATCCCAAATAGCTTCTTCTTTTGTCCTGTCCATCCCTTGTCGAAACATCTAAATCATCCCATTGGCTTGTGGTAGGAAATTTATAACATTTACTAAGCCTTATCTTTAAATCGTTTAAGGAACGATCAAACTAATTCACGTATGAAAAATTCCTGGTAAATATCGGTATTTCAACTAGAATGTTATGCGGCTTAACGGTCAAAATATTTAAGTGCAAAAAGTTCAAATTTAATGCGCCCTGTTCATGAATACTGAACAATGGACTACCCTTTTCTTTGCATTATATATTCATGTTTTGTCTATAGATTTTAATGATATATACTTCTTGAGAAATTCTTGATACAAACAGATTCAGGAGTGAGATGCCTTAATAAAGTATTTTATTAGCATTATATATTTTACAGACATAATAAGACGTTTAATAGAATCAGATGTGAAAACGTTTGACAGTATGATATCAGTTTAAAAGAAATAGGAAACATTTAAAATTAAATATGTACACAGTATGTTTCAATAAATTTTTCATGTCGATAATAGCAAATCATGTTATAAGTTTGTTACAGTTTTATATCAATATACACATGTAATATTTTAGAAAGATTCCCATTAAAATATAAATTAAAACAAGACCTTAATTTACACTTTTGACTTTTGAAATATCGATTTTTTTACTTTACTAACATGGTTCAAAATAATAACATTACCTTTTTTCAATTACCGTAAATACATTTCTGGCGTAAAATAACAATTATCGTATTATATTTTCCACATGCACAATAAACAAAGCTTGATACATGACTCAAGATCATTTATTCTCTCATATCAAGTAATCGATTGTATCGACATACAAGTTACAAATACATGGATCGCCCTGTAAAAAAAGTTCACATCTTCTATGTTCAACTCTCTGTGGCTCTTACAATGTACAAAGTGTAAATTTCTACTAGTATATTCAATAATTAATATTTAGTCTTATTTAAAAAATTGCATTATATTTGATGTCAGCAAAATTTTAAACCTCCATTCTTTTCTACAGATATTATGAAATAATTATTGAAAACAGCCTCGAAACCAGCTAAAAAAGTTGTACAAAAGCAGCAAGCTGAAAAACATGCTGATCTAAGTTCACGATGTAGTCTCCTCTCATGGTCAAAGTAATTCAATCCTTCGATTTACAGATGCCAACACAAACCTGATATATATATATATATATATATATATATATATATATATATATATATATATATATATATATATATATATATATATATATATATATATTATAAGCAAATTATTTTTTCAATATTTGCCTTTCTTGTTTTAAAATTTTAAACGGTACATATCGGTACACACGTCCTACTATACCCGTACATCAGGGCTGCAAACTAGGTCCCAACTAAAGGTCATACCCAGTAAATATAATGGTTTTTCCATATAAGGTCATCTACATAATCGGGATATACAGAAAAGGCTATTGTCGGTGTAACGAACAATTTTGACCCGGGTTGAAAATTGACCCGGGGGTCACTTTTTCAACGTTGAATATTGAGACGAAAGGTGTTGAATAAAGACCCTAATCCGTTGAAAATTGACCCGCATCGTTGAATTTGATCATGAAACCGGTTCAAAATTCAACAGCAAAGAAGCACAAATTAACGAATCAATATTTATAACTTGAGTTTATTTAATTAAAAATTATCAGTTTTTACATATTCATTCTTTAGATTTACATGTTCACATGTTTCAAAATATGAGACTTCAATGATTATTTTTCGAAATTACACATTACATTACCCTTTAAATATGTAATAACTATTTTATTCATAATAAACTTTTCGCCTATTGCTGTTTTGTGTGATATCTATATTTAAAAAAAGAATACATCTATTTGTATACATGGTTACACGTTAAACTATTCAATTCAATAACACTCCTTTTTTAAAACTCGCTGGATAAGTGTACAAATATAAATAATTAAGAAAATTACAATACGTCACACTGTTTAATTTTGGTTTTACATTCACCAAGTAAATTGAAACATTGTTATTGTTCATTGCAAATTTTCTGGGTGGGTGTAAATACAAAATTTACAGTATGTCATAATGTGAGTTTTGTTTTTGCACCCACTGAGTTTGTTAAAACTGTGATTATCTGAATTTTATATTTACACCCATCCAGCCAATAGCAGTTTACAAAATGATGATACGCTAACATGTACTCTTTCAGGAACAATGCTGTAGTAACTATATATCTCGAAAGCCGATATTTTGGCAACCTAATTTTTGTACAAGATGATCATAAAATAATTTTGCTTTAATAGTTTCTAAATTGCTTTGATCACAAAAATTTAAAATAAATTTACTAACAGTAATTGTTTTCGTCAATAATTGGTAAATTGCATTTTTTGAATAGAAATATGTACTAGAGGATCATACATCAGCGTTGGAGTAGATGGTTGACCTTCCCATGTAGATGGTTGACCTTCCCATCACAAGAACCTACATTATTGATTTAATTTAAACGTTTTTATTGAAATTCAAATGGATTGGATAACGGTCATAGCCTATGTCGACCCTTTCAAACATACAAATTCAAGAAGTGGTGTTATAAAATGATTTATGATCATAAGAATATATATTACTAGTTTACAGAATATTATTGATATTTTGTGTATATAAGACAAAGGATACTTGTATATTAAATAATTATCTGAACATTTACCATATATGATTGTAAGACATATTGTTGGTAGACATGTTCATTCACATCTACATTAACAAACCTATCACCTTCATTTATACTTGCAGAGATACAAACATAAGAATGAGATTTTCATGATCCAGCACAGTTGAAAAGAACAATGAATAAAGGGGAACTATATAATAAGTGAGTAAACATATATAATACTTGAATATGTTAAAGTATTGTAATTCAAGAGAATCAAATACGCTTGGGAGCTCTAATATACATTGTAACTATAAACATGTGAAACAATTTTAAATTTTATTTATATGAAAAATCAGAACTACCGTAAAATATAAACTTAATATGAAAAGGTACACTAATGTCAATAAGTTGTCTAAAAAGTTCGTCTCTTTGTTGAGTGTATCTTGGACATCCATGAAAAAAATCACAAATCCTTCAGATTCAGACCCACAGTATAAAGATCGACTCTCATCAGTTAAAAAATCCTTAAATAAGTAAGCATTTAGATTACTAACTTTATTCCGTAACTGAAGTAAAATAATATTTTCTTTCCTATTGCCTAAACTGAAGTGTTTGTAAGCTTTTGGTATAATTGGTTTTTAAGTTTTCACTTAAAATAGATTAAATTGATGAAATTTTCGTTTCTGCATCAAGATTATTCCATAATTTACATGTAGACGAAACAAAGCTATTGTAATAAGAAGTCCAACGTAGTGGTAGATAGTAAAAAAGGTCATCTGACTTTAACAGTTGGAAAATATTACTGAATTAAATCTGTCATGTATTGTAATGCTAAACCATTTATAATCTTGCAGAATAGAATTAGTTTATGTTAATCCCTTTGAGATTGTAAGGTTTCCAAACCAAGTTCACTATATCAAATGATTTTAGAAGAATGAACTCTCATCCCTGTTAATGTCCTGGTTGTTTCAATTTATACAGTCATGTTTAAGCACTTCGGAGTTTTCCTTGATACAGTTGCCCCGCACAACATCACCATATTCCAGTCTAGGTCTGATAAAAGTCGAACTTTAACAAGTGTTTCTCTAACAATAGTATGCTTGAGAAATCTTTATCTATTCAACTTTTTGCATGCCTTTTCATATGTACCATTAATATGTTTAAATCAATCATCCTCTGACTGTACATGTAGATGTAAGCCTACTTTTTTAAATCGCATGTTTACATTTTTACTGTAGAGGGCATTTGTTTTTAATAATGAGAAAAAATATAACGTCAAATGCCTGTGTTTCTAATTTACAGGTAAACAATGGAATTGAAAACTTAAAATAATAGAGATGAATTGTATTTTTTTTTTAAAAAGAACTATGACTTTGCAGATGCAGAGAGTTGGCTGGTGCTCCAAAAATAGTGTATCTGGCAAGTTTATGAAAAATTATTGTTAAGTCGTATAACATAAATAAAAACTGTTGACGACTTTTTGGATAAAAATATGACAACCATTCATTTATTATTTTGACAGGGAAATATTCTGACTTCTTCAAATTAAGCACAGTTACCTGACGTTATATCTTTTTGTCTTAATATAAATATATACATGTATATCCGTTACTTATTATAACAGTATATAGGTTATATTTTTTAATTATTAGAAAAATATACAATGTCAGGTGCCTATCGAATAAAGCTCTCGGTTGAATTGCCTGAAAAGTAACGATAACAGTCAATATTCGTTAGATTTATTTATCAGAGATTATGACAAATTTAAACTTTGAATTCTGTCACATGAGGGAATAAAAATCAATTCTGATAGACAAATGGACAAACAGTCGGTCTACATGTATATGTTGCTCTGAAGTCAACAATGTAATATAACAAAATAATCCATGAAATCTAAAAGTGATTATCCTTTAAATATTTCCAACAAAGTGCGGAATGAAAATGAAAGGCTAGGTCCTAAACTGGCACATATCACTACAAAATGTGTGATCATGGTGATAGCAAAGATAAATCAAACATGCTTCATCTCCCCAAAAACATATTCAATAAAGATGATCAAATCATTTGTAATTTCTAACCAATTGTAAAATAATTTAATTAACATGCTTACAAAAAAGCTGTCTTGTTGAATTTTAAAAAGTCTAAATAAATTCATATTATTCGATTTCTTCACTGTCTAGCAAAACTACTATGAGGAACCAACCTTTGAGGATGAAATAATTATTTTATGCATAAAACTGAGGATTAAACAAGATACAGTGTATCAAGAAAATTATCACTGTACAAATAAATTATTTAGTTGAAATGTGCGTGTTTAAAGAAAAACTACAAAGAAAGTTTATACCACTACAATTTTTTTCTCTGTAACACACACAACATTAATTGTAAAAAAAAATCATACCTCTATGAAAAATGACAATAACAAACTGTCAGAATGTTAACAAAATTAATTTGGTAATTAAACAGTTTACTTTCAAGAGTAATACCATAATTAGTGCAATTCCAATTTAAATACATGTACTGGGTAACTGCATCAGATATTTTGAGTACATGAATTACACAAAAAAATTAATTGACATTGATTAAACTTATAGCATATCTATACATATGGTTGGCCAATTTCCGCCTTTGACATAAAACCACACTAGCTAATTTACTTGAAAAAAACCCTGTTGTTTACATCTGGGGCAGATTATTTCTGCATGCATCCAACATTAAACTCACACAAAAGTTTTCATGTAAATCTGCTTCCCTAAATGAATTAAGGTTAATATTAATTCAGTCTACTTAAACAAAATAGACTGCAGAAAATTTAAAACAATAACTGAATAGATCATAATAAAAATTGAGGCAATTGGCAATGCAGGTAGCATGTATATACATGTATGGTACACATTTATATCTATGAAGAACAGGCAGTCTATTGTTCATTCAAGCACTCTGAGGAATCATCCTCTAATTCTGACTCATCAATTGCATCTGGAATAACAGCTGCATCATCAATGAACTTGCTCCAGTCCCTTACAGATCTTAAGGACTCCATGTCACGTCCTAAACCAATATACCATAAAACTGCGGCAATGTGGGCACACATACCCACTACTCTTGCCCCAGCACGACATCTACAATACCATCCAATCACGCTTCCCTCATCATATCGTATCCAAAGAAGGTAAGACTTTGAGGAAATATGCCGGCTCCTAATCCTGACTCTTATCAAGGACGGGTCTTCTTTATGAACCATGATATCACATCCATTCCCAAAGTGTTCCTCTGCGTAACTACTAGCAAGCTTCACTTGATATGTGCCACAGGTCAACTCTCGAAGTTGATCTTCATCAAGACGAGGAAAATCCTGAAGCTCGTCAGGGTGTTTCCAGATAGCTGAACAGGTATCCAGTTTCCTTTCTTCTACTTCCTCTTTTAGTTGATTGATTTGTCTGGACAGGTACTGCATCTTAGCTGCTACAAAAGAGTCTTCCTCGGTGCAACCTAAAGATAATTCATGAAATGTAATATACATGTACATGTAACACAAAACTAAGAGACCCAAGGATCTAACAGCGTGGGTCCTAACATACACTGAATATAGCATACTCTACAATTGATACACACAATTAAAGATGAAACAAAATAAACTGATTGGTGATATATATGTTTATACCCAAAACCAAGTAAAATCGGATGATCAGGGATAAACAAAATACTGTAATACACTCACATTTTTTCACTAGCATCATGTACACTGAACAATATTATACTTGTAGTGACTTAATTAAGTGACTTAAATATAAAGAAGTTCCATTATTCATGCATATCATTTTCAAAGCATTTATACATACCAGTTGACAAAGGTGGAAAGTACTTGTTTGATATTCCACACACAATCTTGATGAAGTCACTAATGAATGGCACCTGGGACGAAGGAAGGACACGGTCAAAAAACTTCCACCTCTTTATCCTCGCATTAGCAGATTCTACCACCCAGCGTATCTGTAACATAAATAATAAAAAAGATCAACTCTATGTGAATATACTAATATATAGCAACTCTCTCTTTCTCTCTCTCTTTCTCTCTCTCTTTCTCTGTCTCTGTCTCTGTCTCTCTCTCTCTCCTGATTCTTTCTTATTAAATTAGAATAATGCTATATATAGCATACCTTACCTTGGTCACTAAACGGCTTGTATTTGCATCTGCTGTTGACATTTGCTTTTCACCTTTCTTCATAAATGCAGGCATGGCAGATACTAATCCAAGGTCTTCAAGTAATGTCAAGGAATCCCGAAAGCCTCTGTCTACAACAAACACATCTCTCTCTTCGATCCAGTGTACTTCAACACATCTTCTTTGTTAGTCTTCATGATGTGGCTCAAGATTGCAGCATCATTGTTCTTCGCTACATATGGTCCAAGAACAGAGAGGTAATAGCCACTAGTTGTTACAACAATCATTGGCTTCACCAATGGACGACCCTTATGCATGCTATATGATTTCCTTTGAAAGGCAAAGTTCATACTTTTTTGTATATAAATGTATGTGCCGTCTAAAACAAGAATGGCTTGGGTGCCAGTACCACCAAAAAGAGACTCTGCTAATGGCCTGGTATGCTTTTTTATAACATCCTCTCTGGAGATGTGCTGAAACCCAACATTGTTTGGTACAAATGTCTCCATCAGTGTTCTCCTCACTACCGAGATGGCGCGACGAATGCTTGACTTTAAAACATTTAATAGTGTTGACAGCATTTCATTGGACAGACCACATCTCATCTTAAGAAGAAAAATTCCAAGGCTGGTTCTAACACTGCGAGTGGATGTGTTCTTTACCTTTCCATCTACAGCTGATAGCAGATCATCAAAGGAGGCTTTATTTATTCCAGTGAGGTTGACATACTCTTGGTCACTCAATGCATTTGGATCATCAAAGTCTATTCTTTTCCCTCCATTTAGCAGAGCAATCTCCCTTAGATACATAAGCATATCAACAATAGATGTCCTGTTAAGTGTAGATGTTTCTGAAAATGAAGAAATTTTTTCTAGTGCCTCTTCAGTGAATCTTCCATTGGGGAGATGACGTGTGCAGCATCTTGAACCTGGCGGAATCAATACTCCTTGTTGTAAAAAAACAGAGTGACGTTCATTTGATGACACCACAACCAACTTTGGCCCAGGTTTTCTGCAGATGAAGCAGCTGGAATGACTGGAAGATGTGGAGGGCACTGTCAGGGTTACTGATGGAGGACTGTGAATGGCAGCATTCCTAGCAATAATTTGCTTCCTCTCTGGAGGAGAGAAGGGAGCTGTGTCTCTTAACGCATGCTCCAAGTTTTGTTGTTCACTTTTCCTCTGCTTAAGATGAGAATGTACCTTCACTCGACACAAACTACACAACACCTCATCCTCAGACACATCGCCTACAGTCCACTTCTGGAGAACTAGTCGTTGTGCAGCCGTCACAGTACGTCGATCTCTCTGGTTTGTTCGTTTCTTACAGCAAACACAAGGATATTCTCTTTTCCTCATATGCTATTAAATATAATAAGTAGTAAATTAATTAATTTGTGCACCACTATAATAAGCAAGTTTACCAATGTCTGTTGACAAATATGTAAGCAGATGTACTAATAATTATATAATGCATTAATTATGATTAATGCTAAATATTGGCAAGATTGTATATAACCAATGGGCCACAGCAACTCAGTTGGTCATGCAATTTAATTGGCTTGCTGTATTTTTGATACTTTTTCTTCTTATATTCTTATATTTTTTTTCTTCAATAATGGCCTAATTACCCTATAGATTATTTTTTTTTTACAAAAAATAATTATATTAATAATATCCTACCTTAAAGAGTTCTTTTTCCATGCCTAGGTGAAACTATTGTACTCTAGTTGTTGTGGCAGTCATATCTTTCTTAGGCCATAGTCATGTATTGAATAAACTTGAATCTACAATACCCAATATTGCACTTTATAATTCATAAATATAATGAACCAAATAAACAGTTTATTAGGCTTTTTTCATTTTCTATGTAATTTTTGATCATTGTCAAACTTTCCTTTAATCGCCTAACCTACCAGGGGCCAAGATTAAAGCAAATTTAAGTTTAGATATATTTTTTGAAGTGTCTCATACATTAACATTATGTACATTCACATGTTATTTAAAATGCTCACACAATTAATGTACATGACTCAATATGGGACATCATAGACAATACAATATCAAAACTTCATAATATTTTGTCTTTTCATTCGTTAATACATATAGCTATAAAAAATAATTTGTATCAAGTGTTCTAACAGCTACGTACCGGTATACACACGTACAGATATGACATAATATCTTTAGCAAATATATCCAGATATAATTCTAGTTTTAACAGTTTAAAGCTGTAAAATAACTTGTAACCTTAAAAACAAATTATCTATTGGACCATAAACATGAGTATATTTTTCATCACATACCAAAGTTCGTATAAAAGTAGTTCCACAAATCTATTTTATAAAGTTGGCTACCTAAATTCAATACGCCAAGTAAATCTATTTATAGTAACAGGTACTTTCCAATTGTTTATAGGGAAACACACGGTGCATGTGTGAAATGCGCTATATACCTCTCATAATGAACAAATTGTAAAAAATATGACCAAATGTCCATTGATAAACTGTGATCAAGTCCACAAATTCACAACTGACGACGAAAATTGTCCATTATTGTTATAGGCCTACCCTAAACTGCTACTGGCGTACCAGTACTGTACGAGTGCATATCGATATACATTACATGTACATCTGTAACCTTCAAATTGACCATTAAAAATGCATGTATATGTAAACATACTGAATAAAATGTTCTATTTAATGAGTGTATTAGTTACACAATGTAGGTGGATTACTAAATACTAGTGAAATCGCTTACATAGTGTTACAGTACCAGGAGACGATTTTAATTGTGTGCATTTTGTGTTCAAGACGTCTCTACATGAAAATGAAGAAGAGGGACAGGTTTAGTTCTTTTTGTCATGGCAGTTTGACACTGTACAATTCTATGGATTTAAACTTACCTACAAACAAAAGTGGCAGTCTTGGATTTCTCCAAATTAAACTCGGACACCTCGATCATTCGTCTGCGTTTGTCACTACGGTGACGTCATACTGTTTACACAGCGAAAGGGAAACAACTCAAAAATTTGTTTTTTTTTTTTAGAAATTAACATAGTGCGCAGAATTTTACCATCGTGATTTTCGGCATGGAAGTCGCTCCTATAGAGTTTTATTTTTTGGCAAAGTAAGAACTTGGTAAATCAATGCGCACACAGTAAAATGCTGAATTATACTGCCGATTTTACCAATTTTTTCCGGAAATTCTAATTCCGCCGGAGAATTTCACGTAAAAAAATCACCTTCGAGGCAATATCGGCAAAATTTTATTCTATATTTAAATAATACATATATTAAATATATATTTACGGTACAATTTATTTTTCAAGAGTGCAGTTAATTTTTTGGTAAATTTGAGGGCGTAATATCACATCAACTGAATCAAGTTCTTTAGAAATGGTTACACAGACAAACGCAGATAGTTTAGACAATAACTGTGTCTTGTATTTTTGACTGGGTTCGAATCCCGAAAAAGTTGGAATTTTTTTTTAAATTTTAATTCTTTTAATCGCATGGAAAGGTAATGTTTTTACATAATTTAAGAATGTCTGAATAAATTTATTTAAACTCTTGTAATGTAATAGTTTGCATGCCTGCTTATTTTTTTCAACATTAAAGTCTCCGTTATAAACTTGATAAACATTTTCTTCTGAACAAGAGATTTTAAAACAATGTACTTAGTATGCATCAATGTAGAAAGTTGATTTTTCACCCTTTTTATGAAATAAAATGGGTAAGCTGATTTCAAAGATACATGTACAGGTTGGTAAAAGCAAACACAATCATTTTAGAAAGTTTGAATCGGTGACGAAGCAATAGGTTACTGAAAATATGTTCGGAAAAATTTGTACTTTTTTACTAGACTTAGCGTTTATTTAGATACTATAGAAACATAGGATGGTTATAATTACAACTCTGAGCCAGAATAAGATTTATTCATGTATCTCAAGAATGATATTTTAAACACGCTGGACAGTAGATATCAAATTGAGAGATGTTAACATTCGAATACAGAAAGCATGTATATTGTTATCTTTCTGACTGTATTTGGTGGCTGTCGTGTTCGATAGAAATGCGCGTAAAATGTTTGTTTATTTTGCCTCCGTACGAAACATACCCTTTATGTAGATATAGTCATCTACGTAATGTTTCTATATTTAGATGTGGCTCTCAAGCGATACGGATATTTAAAGGTCCTTTCCACGTTAGGGAATAGTCCCACTGTTTTGCAACACTTTCTTTATGATAAGTTTTTGTGATCAAAGCAATTTAGAAACTTTAAAGTAAAATTCTATTGTCATCCTGCACAAAAATTAGGTTGCTAACTTGCTACAGATTCCATGAAGCAGATTTGTTAATGCCTAGAAAAATTAGCAATTTGATGATATTTAGTTACATCAAAAGTTATTCTAACGGAACAAACAAAACACCAAAATTCGGCTTTCAAGATATAGTTACTACAGCATTGACCATGAAAGAGTACAATCATGTTAGCATATCATCACTTTGTAAACTATTATTGGCTGGATGGGTGTGAATACAAAATTCAGATAGTCACAGTTTTAACAAACTGAGTGGGTGCAAACACAAAAATCTCAATATGACATACTGTATTTTTTTTAAATTTACACCCACTCAGAAAATTTACAATGAACAATATCAAAGTTTCAATTTACTGGGTGAACGTAAAACCAAAATTAAATAATATGACGTATTGTAATCTTTTAAAATTATTTATATTTGTACACTTCTCCAGCAAATAAAAAAAAAAGAGTTTACTGAATTGAATATTTTAACGTGTAACCATGTATACTAATATTATTTAAAAACATACATTTCTTTAAAAATATATAGATATCACACACAGCAATTATACGCGAAAAGTTTATTATGAATAAAATAGTTATTACATGTACATATTGAAAGGGATCATTTTAACCCCCCCCCCCCCCCCCCCCCGGTTGAAACATGTGAACATGTAAATCTAAAGAAAACATATATAAAAACTGATAATTTTTAATTAAAAAAACTCAAGTTATAATATTGATTCGTTAATTTAGCTTCTTTGCTGTTGAATTTTGAACCGGTTTCATGATCAAAATTCCACGATGCGGGTCAATATTCAACGGAGTAGGGTCTTTATTCAACACCTTTGGTCTCAATATTCAGCGTGGAAAAAAGACCCCCGGGTCAATTTGCAACCCGGGTCAAAATTCTTCGTTACACCGGCAGTAAACCAATAGACGGGGTCACGTGACCCCGTCTATAAATTGAAAGTTGATACATTTGTCCAATCAGCCATATCCAAATTCTCATTTAAAGAAACTCCTTTTTTAATAGCCTTACTAGTGGAGGTCCCTCTCGCAGAGTGCGCCTGAAACTTTGCAGTATGTATTCCAGATAAAATCATAATGTTTTTTATCCAGTTTGAAATGGTGTTTGGTGTTAATCCTTTATGAGGATTGACTACTGCTCTAAGCAAGGGATCGCTTACCTCAGCATTGTCCCTATTCCTGAAACCTTTTGTGACTTCCAAATAGACACATAAACTCTCCAGAACACAGATGCGCTCGTCAGAAAATCTGCCATAGGAGACTTCTTTAGCGTTTCAGTCCTTCTGGGTTTTTGATACCTGTAAAACGAAAACCAACATACCCAGGTGTTAATTTCATAAAACGTGTATCTGCCAATTCAGAGACACGTTTTGGGACTGCAATAGCTAACAATATAGCTAATGTTTTGGATAATACTTTTAAAGATAAATCTTTGTCATCTGGTAAGTCTTTCAAATATGAGAGTACAAGATCTACATTCCCCAAAACGGTATATTTTGCCAAAGGCGGGTTTTCTTTCAAAATTCCCTTCTTAAGATGTTTGACAAGATAATGTTGACCAACAGGTAAATTATCTACAAACAGAAGTATGGATGAAATAGCTGACATATGAACGTTAATTGTACAATACTGATAACCGCTATGATGTAACCAGCTCAAGAATTCTAACACGGAACTTTTTTTTTATAATCTATTTATTTTTTAAATACAAGCATACGCACAATTACACCCACAAAAACCACACCAACTCACACGCTCGCCATCAAATTTTAAATAATAAGCTTTAAGTATAGATGCACTTTAAAAGCGCTAAGCAGTGGTTACTTGCTTGAAAAAAAAGTAAAATCAAATAACAACAAAAAAAAAAGTAAGGAAAAGAAAAAAATTGCTGTAAAGTTAATAATACACAAGAGGAAAAAACAAAACATAAAACAAACAAGAAACAGAGAGAAAAGTTATCAGTCAAATATTTCTTTCAAACTATCCCACTGTTTTTCAAATTTATGCACTTTAGAACTTTGAATTGCAGCATATCTTTCAACATTATATTTTATCTTTAAATGACCAAGAAAACCAATCAGTGTGGCACCTTGTTCAACATCAGACAAGAAAATAAGTACTGTTTCATAGATAGAATAATAAAATTAATAACTTTGTTATGACATGTCAATGGAACTTCACCGAATATGATATTTAATACATTAAACTCAATCCTTTCAGTAAGTCTTTCTGTAAATATGAAGACTCAGTTCACTCCACAAAGTGTGAATAATATCACAAGAAAAAAACATGGACTATGGTTTCTACATTTTTCTTACAAAATCCACAGCTGTCAAAAGACTTGATATTAATTTTTTTAAGGTAATACCCAACTGGAAGAATTCTATGTAAAATTCTAAACTGTAACCACTGAACAGAAGAATCATAAGTTGTTTTAAAACAAATCTTAAAAACATCATTTACTGAAACATCATCAACACCATATAGAGTTAGTTCTGTCCTCCATTTATTTATAGCAGTTGGGACATCCTCTTTCTCGTTCAAATAGTTGTAAATAATTCTAGTACGTTTTTTCTGATATTAAAACAGGTTGTAAAAAACCGGCATACATGGATTATGAATTCTTTTGACAGAACTCCTGTCAATAGATAATAATTTCAAATATTTAAAAATTGATGTTGTAATGATATTATATTGCATAATACATATATCATTGAGGTTATATATGCGTTTAAATACATCAAAAGCTAAAAGATTACAATCCTCATCAAGAAAATCTTGCACAATCTTTACCCCACTTTTATACCAGGATTTATAAAAAATTGTTTTGTTGGCTACTTTTATATTGGAATTATACCATACTTGAACATTTAAAATGTTGTCTTTAATGGTTGGGTGGTTATTAATAGTTTTTACATAACATGACCAAGAATAGAGAACATCTTTCCAAAAAGCGTTGTTTTCTTTATGTAGGCATTCTAATACAAAAGCGTCTCCAAAATCATATAATTTCTGTAAAAAATCATGTCCATTGATGGTGTAAAATATATCCATCCAAGGTTTATATGATATTGTTAACCTTTTAATCCATGAACATTTAGGGGCTGTTATAAAGTTGTTTATATCAGCCATTTTCATACCCCATGAAAAATAGTCTTGTGTTATAATTGATCTCTTAACTTTATCTACCTTAGATTTCAACAAAAATTCAAAGATACACTTATAAAGGTATAAAATTGACTCCCTTTTTGGAGTAGGCAGTGAAATAAACAAGTGGTTTAATTTTGGGATAAGCAAACTTTTAATAACAGTAACTCTGCCAATAGGAGTAAGAATTCTTCGTTTCTACTGTTCGATGAGTGCAATAATGTTTAGGATTTGAAGCCCCAAATTAATATCTATAATTTCGTTAAGATCAACTGAAAACTGAATACCTAAAAGATTAAAAGTTGTAGATCCCCAATCCAATTTCCATCTTGTATGATGATAAACTTGATCAGAAAATATTATAGAACCAATCCATATTATTTTTGTCTTACAAGTATTTATCTTCAAGCCAGAAAAACCGGAATAAAAATCAATAGTATCTAAAGCTGCATTTAAAGAGATTTAGGTGAACCATCAAGGACTTGTGAAGTGTCATCTGCATATTGTGATATTTTGTGTTCTTTATTATTTATACAAATACCTTTTGCTTAATCAGTATTGCAAGGATCTCAGCACATAGGATAAATAAATACGGAGCAACAGGGTCTCCTTGTCTACAACCCCTCTGTATATCAAATTGTTTTGATAAAAAGCCACTCTGCAATATAGTGGCCCTAAAGTTGGTGTTTAAAATCTTTATCCACTGTATAATATTGTCTCCAAAACCAAAAAACTCCAGAACTTTATATATAAACGACCAAGACATAGAGTCAAAGGCTTTTTCAAAATCTATAAGTACTAAAAGACCTGGAATATTTTTTAATTCAGTATTATACATTATATCATAGATAAATCTAGTGTTTTCCCCTATGTATCTACCCTTTAGAAAGCCAGACTGTGTATCTGATATCAGCGAGTCTAAAACTTTTTTTAATTCTCAAGCTTATACATCCTGAAATAATTTTATACAATACATTTAGAGAGTAATTGGTCGCCAATTTTTAAAAAATTGTCTAGGCTTACATGTATCACCTTTTGGTAAACATGATATAACACCAAATCTTTGTGAGATGGGGAGCTCCTTTTTGAAAAAAATACAATTAATTGCTCCTACAACAAAATGTTTTAAGGTGTAATATCCCTCTGCTATTAATTTTTCCATATATTTTTAAAAAAAAATTCATATTAATTTTCATGAAAGTCAATATCAATAGATTTAAATGACACAAAGTTGAAGTAATGAAGCGCTGCGAGATTTTTCAAAAATTGATAATGTGTCAAATCATGATGTGAAGAAAACTAGACAAAGTGAATAGAAAAAGCAAAATTTTATCATCGCAGCATAAAATTAAAAATATTAACTGTATATGAAAATAATATATAGTTATATACATTGCCAATTCATATTACAAAACATAATGAAGCACTTTGTTAAAAAGCATAGAATAGCACTTTGTTGTTAGCGTTGTTTAGGTTCGTAACAAAAATAGCTTCAATTAGCAAGAGTTATCTTTCTTTATCATAGACTATTGAAGATTTAACATACATGTTTTACATACAGTATATTAAATTGCCACAGTTTCTTATTTATCAGAAAAGTTTTCTGTTATTAAATTTGGATAAGATAATAGTCCATGTAAATGGATCCAAATGTTTTAAAAATGCTAAAAATGTAAACCAGTCGTGAGAGCATTTTGTTATAACACAAAAAGGGGATCAAATGAATGATCTTCCAGTAATTGGTATGTTCTCAATATAGGGATATATTGTCTTGAATAAAATGTTATATTGTTACATTGTATTTTTTAATTTTGTTGTCCCATATCTGCTCTCTCGGATAGAAAAAAAACCCTTATTCAATTTTAAGCATTTAAAATGTTATAAGTTTCAAACGACAATAACTAAGTTTAGAGTTTGCAATTGTCTTAATCACATTTTTCCCAATTATAATTCATTCACCTTTGTTCTCGAGGAATATAACCAGAGAGAGAGAGAGAGAGAGAGAGAGAGAGAGAGAGAGAGAGAGAGCCAACTTTCTTTTAAAATTCTCTGGCCTAAAACATCAAACACGTACTGTTCATGTACTGAACTAGTATATAAAATTTAATTATATTTTTTAAAAAATTAATCCATTGGGGGAAGGGGTATACATGTAGATATTGCTATATTATGATTTTGATAAATATGATTCGCTTCTTGCATTTTAAAAAAAAGAAAAGTTTTCTTTACTTTTTTCCTCTGGCAAAAGTTTGGGTTCAGATCGTTTTGTTCAAATTTTCTTTATTTTTATAATTAAATATTAAATAAATGTCGCCTTCCAACATAAATTAGGGTCCAGCACTGCCTCCCTTTGTTGCTACATGCCTTAATTATTGTGAGTTAACCGAATCAAAGTGAGATTATTTTTTACAGAAGTTATCTCTCTTATCAGAGGGATATTACACCTGAAATCTTTTTTTAAAAAAATTAAAAAATTCAGCGGTATACCCATCGCTTCCAGGAGACTTATAGATACCGAAAAGGGATCAGTTTGCCTTTCAAGACACTGGCGTATCCATTTATTCCAGGCTGAGTCGTAAGAACTGTGTGTTCCTTTTGACCAGGAACTGAAAAGAAGTTTTTTCGGTGTCCTTTGATAGCGAATACGATCTAAGATTATCCCTGAAACAACCCGGCCTGCTAGTTGTAGGGATTCGTTCTGAAGAAGTGGGTGAATCTGACCGTTCGGGGTTATCAAAGTTTGCGAGTGGCTCGGGTGGAGATCTTGGTCCTGTACAGACATCTCTAGGAGAGTTACGTACCATGGTTGTGTTGTCCAAGCAAAGGCGATTAATAGAATCGTCGTCAGTTTCATTCTTGTCTTTTTGAGACAACGAGCTATAAGACAAAACGGGGGAAAGGCATAACCCTTGATATTGTTCCATGGATGGAGAAGAGCATTGTACGCTACTGCATGGGGATTTGGGAGCCAGCTCATGTAAGTCGGTAGCTGGGCGTTTGTTCGATCGGCAAAAAGGTCTACATTGCAATCTATGGTCATTTGACAAAGTGTCTGAAACAATTCTGGGTTCAACATCCAACTGCTCGAATCCAAATGATGCCTCGATTCCCAGTCTGCTATAAGATTTTGGTGACCTGGTATATGATCTGCTCTTATGTTTCTTTGAAGACACTATTCCCAGAGATCGAGGGCAAAATGATTGCATTGAGCGGATTGCCCCCCCCCCCCCCCCCATTTTGTTTATATACGTCATAGCGATCTTGTTGTCGGTTTGAACTAGAACTTGCAGATTTGATTTTTCTTTGAGAAATGCTTTCACCGCGTACATTACCGCTAAAAGTTCCAAAACTTTTATATGGTTTTGAGACTCCCCTGGCAGCCAAAACCCTCCTATGCACACTTTCTCGCATACTGCACCCCATCCACTTTTTGCTTGCGTCGCTTTGAATTATAACTGCGGGATTGGGATTTATAAGGGAATTTCTGTTCCACACCTCTACCTGATTTACCCACCAGTTTACCTCTTTTATGGCTTGATCGGATAACGTCACAATTGTGTTGTATCTCCCACCCTGTCTTAGGACCATATTCTTCTTTGATTGCAAGTGGCGATAATGCAACGGAGCCGGGAATATCGCTTGAATTGACGCATTTAAATTCCCTATCAGTTAGGACAGAAAACGTATCGACACATGATTGCTTTGAAAAACTTGACGACCCAACTCCTTTATCTTTTGAATTTTTTGCTTTGGAAGTGACAGTGTAGGACCGAAAACCCTTGGCTAGCGAAGATGATCTATTGTATTTACTGTAAATCCTAGATATTTCATCACACTGGGTGTGGCTAACACTGATTTTTCGTAATTTACGACAAAACCCAGGCTTTCCAATACATTTATCGCGCACTTGGAATCGGTCAGACCTCCTCGTATCGACTGATTCATAATGAGAATGTCGTCCAGATACACCCATTTTTCTCAAGCAACTGATTGGAATCTTCATCATTCTTGTGAAAACAAGGGGTGCTGCCGATATTCCAAATGAAAGGTATGTAAATTTGTACATTTCTTCTTTCCATCTGAATTGTAGAAATTTCTGAAAATTTTTTGTGAATTGGTATTGTGAAATATGCATCTTTTAGATCCAATTTCACCAGCCAATCTCTTTCCTGAATTATATCCTTTACTAAATAAATGCCTTCCATCTTGAAATGTTGGTATTTCAGAAACCCCTTTAATTCCTTTATATTTACAACAAGACGTTGCCCCCTCCTTTTTTCTGTACCATAAATAGATAGCTTAAGAAACCCTTTTACTACTTTTATTGCTCTTTTCTCTGACATTGATTTTATTTCTTGGTCGACTAGATCTGTTTTGATCTGATTGAAAGTTGGTTGAAAAGGAGGTGGTTTTGAAATTGGGTTTGAACAAAGTCCAAAGTTAAGCTTTTGACTACACGCAATACCCATTATTCTCTCGTAAGAACTTTCCAATTCTGATAGAAATATTTTATTCTCCCTGCGAGTGGCAGTGATGATTGTTCTGGGTTTTTGGGAAATAAACAAGCTGTTCTTACCTGTATGAGTTCTTGATCGTTCTTGTCTGGTTCTGATCTCGTTGCCAAGACTTCTCTGATATCGGTCTCTGCTGGTATGGCCCCCAAACCGGAAGTTGTTGCTTGGGGGCCCGTAAAAAACCCTGCTGTTGTTGCTGCTTGTTTTCTGAGCTGTAATGAGACTTTTTACGAAAAGAAACATTTTTGTCAGGTACCCGTTTGCGTTGGGGAATCATCTTGTACAGTTCTTTGTAATCTTTTCCATCATTTGTTAAAATCTTCCGAATTTTTTTGCCAAACAGATAATTTTTTGACTTTAATAAGGCTCTTTAGCCATGCTGTCGTCAACTAAATCTACACAGTCTAGTAAAATTCTACTCAAAAGACCATTTCTTCTATTTGTCATGGAAACAAACTGAACATTCCTAATTAAAACTAAGGCACGTTGAACAATATTGATGACATCAACGGGATCAAAGCCTTTGTCCCGTTTCTTTAATTTTTTAACCTTCATTCCATAAAATCACCAACGGGCCTGTTGCGTCTAAAATTCGTGACTGAGTATTGATAATAGTTCTTTCTTTCTTATCTGATAGAGGCTGATTAAACTTTTTTCTAAATATTTTATTTACAAATCTGTCAGTTTGCTTAGGTTGTAATTGCGTTCTATTTGGAATTCCACAGTTTTTAGTGACTTCCTGTCGGATCTTTTTTTATATACCTTGATTTGTATACTTAGCAAGGTATTTTGTATTTTTTGAAGAACCTTGGAACTTTTTTCTATAATGCTGGAAGGATCAAAATAAGTGTCCGAATTAAGATCCGATTTGTAGTTGCTAGAATTATTCGTATCTGTTGATAATAAATTATCTGAACTTCGTCACTGGATTCCTTGTACTTACGTTCTGGACTTTCTGACGAACTTCTTACCCCAAAGTCTGTATTGTTTCTAGTGCCCGGAATAGGCGATTTCCTCGTTCCCCGAAATGGCGTGTTTTTACTTGTGCCCATAACTGGCGAACGTGTTCTAGTGCCCTTTCTTGGCGTGTAAGTACTTTTGTTCCCTGAAAATTCATTTTCCGTCTCCATTTGTTCAGATTCGGAAACACCAAGTCGTAATTGGTCCCGATGAGTCTGCCTTCCCTCAGAGTATGGCGACGATAGCTGTAATTGAGCCATCAAACGCGCTCGAAAAACACATCGACTACACACCTCGCAAGCTAAATTTGAAAGCAATCGATTTGGTCACTCAGGTGTTTCCTGAGAGTGGGCGAGTCTAAATTTTCTATAGTAGTATACAGGCTACGAACAGCTGATTTTCTTACATTTAGAGCTATTATTGGAAGCTATTGCAATGTTATATCTTATGACCTTTCTGAAGTATAATCTATACACCTGCCGTTTATTTGATGAATTGTTTTTATTTATTTTTTTAGATATTTTATTTCACTTAACTGAATAAATGATTATAGAAATAAAAAGTTGACTCTATATTTATCATTTAATACGAAATTAGTAAAAAAAAACCAGGTAAGTAGATAGCTCTAAGGAAGAAATCACACGCTTGCCGAGATAATTTAGACGCCTGCCGTTTATTTAATGGATCATTTTCATTTTTTCCTGGATATTTTATTTCACCTAACTTAATAAATGGTTACAGAAATAAAAAGTTGATTTTATATTCATTAATTAACACAAAATTATTAGATATCGGGTTCGTTATAGATAACTCTAAGACTTACATGTATGCTGAATTCATACTATAGCAGAGAAAACCTATACACCTGCCGTTTATTTGATGGACTATTTTAAGTTTTTCTTGGATATTTCTTTCACTTAACTAAATAAATGATAATAAAAATAAAGTTACTTTATATTCATTAATCAACCCAGAATTAGTAATAAACGGGTACTAAGTAGATAACTCTTAACCAGAATCCACACGTCTGCCTAGAAAAGCTATTATACACTTGGCGTTTACCTGATATATAATTTGAATTTTTTTTAGTTAAGTATTCTGTTTCCCTGTACTAAAAAATGGAGATAAGAATGCAACTTTTTATTAATTTCATTACGCAAAATTGGGGGGGGGGGGGGGTGCGCGAAGGGCTTAAAAATAAAGAGTAAACTCTTTCAAAGAATTTCTACGACTTCGATTTAAAATGCATGTACGTTTGTCATTTTATTTATGTCAATTTGATTTATATAAACCTATTCAGATTGCTTAAGAATTAACATTTTTACGAAACAGATAAGCTAAAACTTTCCTATAGTTCAATTTTTCTAAAATATTGATATTTTGTTAATTGGAATGAAATCTCTTGGTAAAGTACAGGCAACGCGGATCCCATGTTTCCCGCGCCCGTCACGGTATAAAGACATCGAGGTGATCGGCCAGGTGAGACAGGTATACCGCGTTCCCATCACGGTAAACTCATCATCTACCTGTCCCCGCCACGGTAAAATTATCGTATA
The DNA here is from genome assembly GCF_963853765.1 of Magallana gigas. Lineage (NCBI taxonomy): Eukaryota > Metazoa > Mollusca > Bivalvia > Ostreida > Ostreidae > Magallana > Magallana gigas. The sequence continues at coordinate 16,647,402 of NC_088859.1, read as the reverse complement.
CAAGCGGGAGTTATCTCCCCGAATGACAAATAAATTGTTTAATGACGATATTTAACCAGATTTTGACAGAGATTATAATCGAAATACTTGTAGTCTTTTTCACTATTCTTTTTTTATTTCATAGCTATTGAATAAATTATAAAAGTATTTAATTTAATACTTGTGCAGTAATTGCAAATAAAATATTTTCGAATCCATTATCATATTTTCAGAAGGTCGTTAAATTAAAAATTATCATGAAATGATTTTAATTGCCAATAAAATAATAAATGTGTACGCAGTGTGATTGTGTTTTCTTAACAATTAATTGTTCCGCCTACATTTGTATTGTTTGTTGTTGAAGTCCATGCGTGTCAACTAATGATGAGCGAGTACTAGTGTTTAAAAATTAGGGCTTCCTATAAAATTACCAATCCGGTATTTTTGTCACGTTCCGTTCATTTCTAACAGGGTCTTCTACGTGTAAAGAACATTTTTTGTGAATTCACGTTTTAGTGAATTTTTGTGCGTTACTTTAGGTACATGTATGGCTCGTCGTTTGTCATTGCGCAAGGATTCCCACTTTCTAGTGCGTTACGTTTGCGACGACAATCATTAAGTGCGAAGCCGTGTGTTCTTCAAGACTAAGTCTGACTTGAATATTCAGTGTGGAAACGAGTATGACGTTCAGTGGGGCCAGCCTGAGGAAGTCGATCGAGCTGTGGTCTTGCATGCTGGATGTGAGCAGGACATGAGGGCCAAGCTGCGAGAGATGGAAGATACCGAGTGTCTACCAGCCTCTCCTTCCTCATCAACTTCTTTGCCACCTTCGAATACGCCCCATCGTATTGCGAAAAATCAAATTAAAGTGTATCTCTCTTAATTGAATTATAACAAATAAAGAGTAAGCCTTAGAAATACCCGGAGTTGCATAAAATTATGTAATCGAAAGATATTGTGGGTATCCCTTGTCGTGGTGTCGTGATGGTGTACCAGCTACCCACCGTGACGGAGGTTAGTGTTCGCTCGCGACCGAGCCCCCCCCCCCCCCCCACCCCTCTCTCTCTCTCCCTCTTGTAACTGGATAATTTTTTTGAAAAGGAAATGCTGTTAAACCGTTCTTATGTTCTTACACATTTCGTTTTGCTGTTGATATTTCATGCCGATAAACAAAATTTAAACATTTCAGTAAATGTATTGATATCATTTTATGTGTGCATGTACATGTAATCTTATTGAATATAAAGCTACTACAAATATGTAAACCCGTTTCCCGTTATCGTAACCTTACCCCCCCCCCCCCAACCACAAAGCTTATATTTATGACTGTCGAAGTTAACTTTATTTGACTTTAGTCCCAATTGTTTTACACAAAAGTGTGAAACCATCGCACTGACAGGAAATCACTCTACGCTTGAACGCACAGAATACACAGGAATGTGGCAGGTAGATAATCTGTGTAACAATTGACCAAGAAGAATCAAACAATTTTACTAATAGTTATATCAAATAAGTGATTCATTTTATTGCGTTCTTTAACCGCTAAACGTGTTTAAGATGTTCCTTCCCGCAAAAAACCTCCATTATAAACCAAACGAGAAATAGAGAAAAAACACAACGAATTAAACTCTCCAAACACAGTATATCATGCATCACGAACATTGTAAAAAACTTATCTGTTAAACATACTTCTTATTTTCTTTATTAAAAATAAAACAAATAGAACGAAACTTTATCATGGAGGGAACACGTGGTAGAGCTAGCGGACTGATTTGATTGACAGGTGCAGCAAGTGGACTCAAATCTGAAATTGCATGATGGATTCAATCACAGTGTACCATATTCTTTTATGAATACTAATTTTATGAATATTTAGTATTGGATATTAGTATATTTTACATAAGTGTACGTTAAATTACGTCTCTCTCTCTCTCTCTCTCTCTCTCTCTCTCTCTCTCTCTCTCTCTCTCTCTCTCTCTCTCTCTCTCTCTTGTAAGGTGTTGTGCGATTAAACGAAGCCGTACGCGATATAGACTTTTTCTTTTGTCGTAGATAGGTTTGAAAACCCTCAAGGGCATGCCGTTTTCTACCCAGAGTTTGTTAATCACTACATGTATACACAGAAAATGATCATGACTTAAACTTTATATGTATACACAGGAAACGCATACTGAAAACACGTTATGATTCCATGTGCTTTAACGCAGCACCAACTTTATATATGAATGATAGTTTTATTATTGAATGGAAAAATAGATTTGTTAGTTGATTCCCGACATTTGTTCATTTCTCAATTTAAAACATACACATGTATTTACAGTTTACGGCGCTGTGCGTGTCAACTTATAAAATGAGAAGACGAAATTGCTCTGCGTTGATACGAGTTCATCTATGAAAATATTTGATTTTAAGATTGTTATAAAAACAGGATTATCAACTTATAGAAATAATAACTGAAATAAGCACGTCAAATACAAAGATATGTGTTCTTATTTACACATCACAAAATTTAACAGCGTAATAATCATGTTATGTTGTAATTCGAATGTAGTTTCCGATTTCATGAAATTCTATTTCATAAATATAATTTATTAATTTTATAATAATATGGACCACAATTTATTTACAATGCAGCTGTTATGCTTAAATCTGAAGTCACATATTTGACGTGGATTTACGCGACCCGCATTGTCTGTAATGTACAGTACAGGTAAAGTAACAACAACAAGCAGCAGCAGGAATAACGGTTAATCACACCGCCGCGATGTCATCACGGTCGCAATCCATACCGCGATCAAAAACCGCGATGGTGTATCGCGGGAACGATAAAAATACCGTGACGGTAACGCGGGCCAATACGGGATCCGCGTTGCCTGTACTGGGTATGTATGTAAATTTTTTTTTAAAAATCCAACCTCACACTTTTTGCCCACATCGCCCAAAACCTACCACTTAAATTTTCTTTTATTGTAGTATGAAAAGAAAAGGTCATTGTTAGTATTTTTTCTATTCGAAAAAGTAATTTATTACAAATGATTGTACTCCTATTTATACAGGAGACCCTTTTGTTAAATAAATTCTGACTGGTAACTTAAGGAATTTCTAATGTAATGTAAGGTAAATTATAGCACTTGTAAATCATCTTTTTATTCGAAAATTTGTAACACTTAACAGTCTCTAAAAAGAAATTGTATTGTTTAAATTTAAATAAAATTTCGCAGAATGATTGTTATGACCCGTAGTTAAAATATATCAAAACAATAAAAATTTGACCGGCAGTTTTAAATCAATGGAGGTTTAAGTATATTTGACAGAGGTGGAAATTGATAAAAATCCTACATGACGTCATTATATTTGACCTTTGACATCTAATATGACCTTTAATGAAGTTTAGTGGACATTAAGTCTAATGAAGGTTGTTTCCAAATTTCAGGTCTTTACCATTAACGAAACACAAGTTACACATTTTCAAATGATGGAAAGCAAGATTGCACAAAACTCAAATGAACACCTTTAAATATAGTTTTCAAAATTATCAAAATATGCTGTACCTTCATTTTTTCAGCCTTGAGTTATTTATGGGTATGATTTGTATTATTTTCTTAAGATAGTCGATTAAAATTAACTTTTATACAATATCAAACCATTATTTTGAGTATTTAAGGCGTTAAGGCTTTCTCAGCAGGCGTGATTTTCCCGGTAAGCGTCGGCTAGCGTGTTTTAGTATGATTCTTAGGAAATGGAAAGTTATCAACAAAAGAAAAAACCAAGCCGTATCGGATAAAAATTTCCGGCTACAAGACGGCACATATTTAGTTGTTAAAGTGGACTGTTTCATATTTTAGCATGTTTTTTTTTTGAAATTTATTCGTTTTGCATTAACGCCTCTTTTACTCTTTTCGCCGCCCTTAGAACCGGTTTTGCTGGTATAAATAATATTATGTGAAAGTCTATAACTTTCTTAGATAGTTTGTTTGTATGGAAAAATATTTGATACTATAAAAGCTTAAAATAAATCGAATTGAAGTCAGTTCCTGAAAAATGGGCTTTATATTAAACAAACACAGAATTTTTTAATGTAATGATTGAAAATATTAATAAACGATTATGAAAATTAGTAATTATGAATAAACTTCATTAAAAAATTAATAATTTGTTTTTATTTCTCTACGCCTCTTTTGTAATCTCTCTTTTGTAATGTAAAAATCGATCAAAATTTCTCTCTCTCTCTTTTTTTAATTAAATGTCAAATGACCCATATCCTCATACCATGACTCTTTTTATTGTTTAGTTAATCTTCGTACGTATGGTTACGAGTTATGATTTTTCAATTTAGTTTTTATTATCACTTTTGTCAGAACAAAAGCTAAGAAGCTATTGAAGGCTAACATTCATGAACACCATCATTCTGATTTAATGCTGATAGATAGATAGATAGATAGATAGATAGATAGATAGATAGATAGAATCATGTAGATAGATTGATGTCTTAGTGGGTTTTTTGGGGGGAGGGGATAATTGATTAAGAAAAATTAATCATGATAATTTCACTTTTTTATTTATTGAAATGTCTAAAATAACAAGAAAAATATTCATTCAACATACACTTTATTATTCTATAGTATGGGACAATGTAAAAACTAGTCTTCAGCCATTGATAATATACAAATGTGTGGTTTTCTTTCTCATTTTTTGTCTTTCGGTTTGTTGTTGTTGTTGATGATGTTATTATAATAACTATTACACATAAAAAACAAAATACATGAAAAAAAAAATCCAGGAAAAGGAAATGATATATATTTTAAAGTAGTCAAAATCGTGTAAGGATCATAACAAAATAATCAAAACTAAGAAGCCAATAAAGTGTTCTTTCCGAACTGATTGTTCGTTTTCCTCCATGCTTCGTCTAGAATTGCTTATCAGCCGAATCTGGAATATCCTCTATAGAGGGGACATAATTTATTGAATCAATAAGACCTTCGCTGTAGAAACCCTGAAGAGCTTTCATGCGAAAGAAATTTTGAAGAGACTTGATGCTTTTTACCCCAAGACTGCGCTCCACCTTTTTGACGTCTTGTGTAGTATAAGAAAATAAACCCCAAAAATACTTATGCGTTTTTTCGGTGACTATTTCTTTAGGAGCTATTTTGAAATCCATCGAGTAAATGACGTACATGCAGTCAACCGCCTTCTGATCCGCGGAACGACAAAGAGCCATCATACCATATCGAGCACCCGATTTGTCTACTTTTTCGTCTTTGTTGAATTTCCATTCAACGACCTTAATTTCTAGACCACGGCGAGAAAATTTGATGGCCTTCGCCCTCCTTATCGTGTCATCGTCCATGCCTGAGGAAGAAAACATCGTGTAAACTTATTTATACATAATGCTAACTTGTATAAGATATAAAAATTAATGAAAACTTAGTCATATTTTTCACACATTTTGCCTTTAGAAAAAAGGTTCATTATCATCAAAATAAGCACATTTGACGTACAGATATTTGGTTTTAAAAGATAATATTGTAAATAAATGAAAATGACAGGAAGCAATTAAACGAAGTAAATGACAGATAGCAATAAAATTAATTAAACATTAAAAATGATTAAGAAAAGCAATTTTAAACTAAAACATAAAAGAAATTCTCGTAATAATATAACACTTACACGTAGTACATGTTTTAAGATTGCTATCTGCCGTAGCAAGTTGTCATGTTATTACATTGGAAAACGTGTATCACGTTTTATCATATACTCATTTTTTTCTTTCTTGATACTCTTAATTTTACTGAATGTGATCCGATTTACCGAATTACCACACAAATCCATATCACCACTCTCTGAAACTGATGATGATAACAGTACACATTAAATAACGCAAAACTTTATTCATTCAAACACAACAGAAAGCGGCAAAGTTCCACAAGATCAATTGTCTATTACAATTGAATTGACTTATAGGGCCGGTATTGGTTTCTGTTTTAACAATAGAATATTGATTTCCGTTCCACCATTTGATTTTAGGCCATACACAGTAAACTATTGGGACCTAGTTCTCATAATGTATAGTGATTGAAAAAAAAAGTTTCACAGTCGTTGTCCGAGCAGTATAAGTAATGGACGATTTTCTACTTCATTTGGGCTTTTCGACTTTCGGTCGAAAAGACCTATTGTTTTCGTTCTGGTTTATTATCATTATTGTTCTCGACAAAGTTTTGTCGGCGATTTTTTGAAAACGGAAGAAAAAAATAAAAATTTAATGTTTAAATATTTTTAGCAATTGTTTAGTTCTCATGTATATCTCTTTTTGGATTTCTGGTCTTTATACTTCCGGGTTACACATGAAAAATAAAAATATTTAAAGGACCCTTGTATTGTTTGTATTTTTTTTATTATAAACTAAGAAATTTTGGATTTAGATACTTCATGGTACGCCAGGCACTCCTAAGTTTTCGTTTATAAGTGCTACCCCATTTTCTCTGTTATCAGTGCTACCTTGATTTCCGGCATTCAGTAAACTTCCTCTTACCATACTACACCTGTCGTGATTATCTTTTATTTATTGGCGTGGTGGCAGCGGTATTCGACCCCCACGTTCAGAGAAAATAAGGTACTTTAGTCACACCGTAATTATCTATTACCGTGGACACGTGTGTGTATTGGATATTGTGTTGGCTTTACTCCAAAACATGGCTAGTACGTCTCGCGTGCCAAAAACAATGGTGCCTTACAAAGATTGAGACTGTCAACACGTTTGAAAATTGGAGACAGAACTTGTTATATACACTGTCCCTTGATAAAAACTTCGCACCATTCCTCGTTACCAGAACATGGTGGGAGAAAAAGACCAAAAATACTGCATTCCGCGGATTCGCCGACGACAACGAATCAATACCCGAAGGCAGCCGTCTCACTCGCATGCCGAAAGTTAACATGCTTGAACTTATGTTGGGCCAGATTGCAAACTATTGTCCTGTTATTTCTAGGAACAAAATTGTTAAAAATTCTACATCAGTTGATCAAATTTGGCAGACAATTCGACTCCATTATCGTTTTCAAACCACTGGCGCCCACTTCATCGATTTTGACGCCATACGATACGACCCGAGCGAGCGCCCTAAGGACCTCTTCCAGCGTTTAACAGCTTTTGTTGAGGACAATCTTTTGCGTAAGGATATCGGTATAACTCACCATGGCCAAACACCTGAGGACGATGAGGAACTGAGCCCGTCAATGGAAAATTTCGTGGTATTAACGTGGTTACGGTTGCTCCATCTTGAGCTTCCAAAACTTGTCAAACAGAGGTACGGTACAGAACTTCCAGCAAGGACGCTGGCGTCTATCAAGCCAAAGATTTCACAGGCACTTGATTCATTGTTGGAGGAACTCAGGACATCTGACGATGCTAAAGCCATGAGAACTACTGTGAATAAGTTTTCTAAGACTACCAATAAACAACACACCACATCCTATCGTTCTAGATCCTGTCCCCTTTGTAAAACAGCCGGTCGGCCTGATAACCATTTTCTCAGCAAGTGTACCTTTCTACCATTACAGGACCGCCAGTTCATGGCCAAAGCACGCGCTATCTCAGAAATTCATGATGTTGAGGACCTTGAGGACTCCACTGCAGACAGTATCCAACCAGTCTCTTCCAGTCGTATCCAGGTAAGACAGTCACCGTATGTGGACACTTTTCATGGCCATATTCCTATTAGACTTACAATTGACAGCGGCGCCACAGGAAACATGATGAGAGCGTCTACTGCAACCAAACTGAATGCCAAGATTACTGGAAGCTTCCAGTCTGCTCATCAGGCAGACGGTTCATCGCCTCTTACAGTTCTAGGAGAAACAAGACTTCACTTCACCCGCAGCAGACATGAACTCTACTTTGAAGGCCTTGTCGTAGAAAACACGGAGGTTCTGGCGGGCATACCATTTATGGAGATGAACGACATATTTATTAGTCCCTCCCGCTGTGAAGTGTGTATAGGCAACAAATATGTGTATACGTATGGATCATCTGCCTTCCAAACTCGTAAACATACTGTATTTAGAGCACACATTGTACGAGCTCCACCTCAGTCAGTTACATTGTGGCCAGGGGATTTTATAGAAGTTGACTTACCTGAAGATATGCTAAGTTCTGACAACACATTCTCTGTAGAACCTCATAGCTTAAGTGACAAGTCAGTAATGTGGCATGAACCGTATATTGTCTCAGACGTCTCAGGGAAAATCCGAATCCCTAACACTACCGCCAGTCCCTTGGTCCTGCGACGAAATGAACATTTATGCCAAGTTAGGACAACATTTGTGCCTGAACCGTCCACTTGTTCAAAACTGACACCCACCAAGTCCGGTAGTTCAAGTGTGTTCAATTCAGATGCTGTGAGAGTTGATCCCGACTCCTTGCTCCCAGTCAGAACAAAGAGTAGATTTGAAGAGTTGCTACACAGATACGACAACGTATTCAATCCCCTCTTCAGTAGCTATAATGGTGCCGTTGGACCCCTTGAAGCCAAAGTCAATATGGGCCCCGTACAACCTCACCAAAGGAAAGGCAGAGTCCCACAGTATTCAAAGGATCAACTTTGCAATCTACAGGAAATGTTTAATGAACTAAAAAACATTGGAGTTTTCAAACGTCCGGAAGATTTGGGCATTTCAGTGGAGTATATCAACACTTCTTTCCTTGTGAAGAAACCTAGTGGTGGTTTTCGTCTAGTTACTGCGTTTGCTGATGTGGGTCGTTATAGCAAGCCTCAGCCCTCTCTTATGCCCGATGTAGACTCCACTCTTAGACAGATTGCACAATGGAAGTACATCATTATTTCGGACCTCACAAAGTCATTCTATCAAATTCCGCTATCATGAGATTTGATGAAATACTGCGGCGTAGTTACTCCATTCCAAGGAGTGCGGGTCTACCTCCGAAGCGCCATGGGAATGTCCGGCTCGGAAACGGCTCTCGAGGACCTTACTTGTCGTGTATTAAGTCACATGGTACAGGAAGGGGTGGTAGCCAAGATTGCAGACGACTTGTATTGCGGAGGTCATACACCTGAAGAGCTTTGGGAAAGAGTCCTCATCGCATTACACAAATGCAGCCTCAACCTGTCAGCTTCGAAGACTATCATAGCTCCTGAAGACGCAACAATCCTTGGATGGCACTGGCACCTCGGAACGATCCAAGCAAGCCCTCATCGGATAGCCACTTTAGCTAGCTGCCAACCTCCAAAGACTGTAACGACACTAAGATTCTTTTATTGGCTCATACAAGGTCCTATCCAGAGTCGTTAAAAACTCATTTGACCTTATAGCTCCACTTGAGGATAAAATTGCAGGCGGGAATGCCAAGGATACCATTGTTTGGAACGACGAGTTACTTGCAGCATTCGACAAGGTCCAAAAAGCTCTATCTACACACAAAGCCATAACCCTACCCAGACCTAGTGATCAACTCTGGATAGTGACTGATGGAGCTTTGCGAAAATTGGGACTTGGAGCTACTTTTTATGTAGGGCGCGAGGGGAAACCACTCTTAGCCGGCTTTTTCAGCGCTAAACTCAGACCGAACTAGCGTCAATGGTTATTATGAGATCGAGGCACTTGCTATTGCTGCTGCAATTAAACACTATAGCCCATTCATCATTCAATCTAAACTGTCAACCTGTGTACTCATAGACAGCAAACCTTGCGTCCAAGCGTACGAGAAGCTCTGTAGAGGTGAATTATCCACAAGTCCTAGAGTGTCTACGTTCTTAGCAACAGCTAGCCGCTTCCAAGTATCCATACGGCATGTTTCAGGTAAGGCTATGCTGCCTTCTGATTTTGCCAGCAGCAACGCCCCAGACTGCAACACCCGTCCTGCCAAATCTGCAATTTCATCCACCTTCAAGAGGACTCGGTTGTGCGACATATAACCACACAAGATGTCCTTAGTGGTAAATTAAAGTTGCCGTTTACGAGCAGAGCTGCATGGTTATCCATACAAAATGAATGCCCCGATATACGACGTACACTAGCACACCTCCGGCAAGGTACACGCCCATCCAAGAAAATCACTAACATACGAGATGTCAAGAGATACTTAAATGTTGCAACACTTGCTCGGGATGACTTATTGGTTGTCAAGAAACAGTTGCCCTTCACCCCCTTTCAGGAATGTATAGTCATCCCAAGGAAGATACTGAACGGATTGCTAACTTCACTACACATTAAGCTAGATCACCCTTCTTGTCATCAGCTGAAGAATGTTGTAAGCCGGTATTTCTATGCTCTGGATCTGGAAAAGGCCGAATTAACTACAATCACTTGCCATCAGTGTGCATCGCTGTTGAAAACTCCAAATGTCTGCGTTGAACAGGGTTCATCCGATCCACCAGAGACAGTAGGTTCTACTTTTGCCGCTGATGTACTAAAACGTGAACGGCAGCTGATACTCGTTATTCGTGAATGCGTCACATCCTTCACATTCACAAAGCTCAAAGAAAGTGAACACCACCTGGACCTTAGAGATGCTCTCATACAACTCCTTGCTGAAGTGCATCCATTCGCAATCATCAGAACAGACCCAGCACCCGGATTTAAAGCACTTGTTAGTGACCAACTATTAGCTCGTCATCGCTTATCAATCGAACTTGGCCGAGTCAAAAACCCAAACAAAAATCCAGTTGCTGAGAGAGCGATACAAGAACTTGAGGATGAAGCTCTGCGATCTAATTTGTCTAACTCTGCCTTGCCACCTTTGTCTTTGTCCCTCATCACAGCCCGCTTCAACACCCGCATCAGAAGCCGCGGTTTATCATCCAGGGAAATGTGGACTCAAGGAGATCAGTTCTCTAACAACCAACTACCTGTTGCTGACCATGAGCTTATTCTTTCACAGCAAGAGCTCCGACAGAAGAACCATATTCATAGTGAACGAGCAAAATGCCCATCTGGCAGATTTCCTGCACTCCCTAATTTGTGCGTGGGTTACGTAGTTTATCTCCGATGTGACCTTAACAAGAGTAAGTCACGTGACCGATACCATGTTGCTGAAGTCGACCCACCCTGGTGTAACATTAGAAAATTTGCCGGCAACCAACTACGCCAGACCACCTCGTATCGTGTAAAGTATACAGACTGTTATAAAGTCACAAGTGATTATCCAGAGGTGACAACCAAACCAACACACTCCCACACAGATGAGGATGATCAGAATCCAGAAGATCTGCAGAGCAACGACGTTCCCCACTCCTCTCCATTACCAGCAGTTCCTTCTGCAATATCTGAAGTGCCTTCTCCTCAACAACATGCACCGATAATCGCACCTAGCCCGGCAGTATACTTAACCGAGACTCCAGAGAACTTTTGCCCGGAACCAGCAGCATTACCGGTAGACTCCGAGTTAGACACAGAGGAGCCCATTCCAAGTGATTTACCCGACAGAGACACCGTCGTGACCCGGCCATCACGACGCCGCACACTGCCTAAGAAATTTGATGAGTTCGTAATGTTTTAATAACCAACTCTGTCTTGTGAAATATTTTATAACTGTTGTTTATTTATTGACACTAAGTTTGTGTTAGAAACATTTTTATCGCATAGTATGACTTAATTTGCGTTATAAAGGGCAGAAAAATCCCTAAAACCTAAGGGTAGTATACCTAATGAAGGTTTTCACATATATGTGTGTGTGTAAAAAAAAAGGAAAAAAAATAAGAAAAGAAAAGAAAAGTGGTAGCGCCAGGCATTCCTAAGTTTTCGTTTATTAGTGCTACCCCATTTTCTCTGTTATTAGTGCTACCTTGATTTCCGGCATTTAGTAAACTTTCTCTTACCATACAACACGTGTTGTGATTATCTTTTATTTATTGGCGGTATGATTTACAAAGTCGTAAACAACAACTTTTTTTTTTATATCTTTTACTGTTTTCGAGATATTAGACTTCTAACTATGAAAAAGGGGGCACGAAAAAAGTTAAAACTGAAATAACCACCAAAGTTTTTTAATGAGGCATGGGAAATGTTTCCGCGACGGATAGAAATCAACCTTATCTCATGTTACGTCATAATGAGAACCACGAAGAAATAAAACATTTCATTTTTAGCGTATTTTTTTATGTATGTTGTAAATAATGACATGTAAACACGTGTGTGAATTCATTTATCCTTTGAAACACAACTTATAAAAGAGCATATGTGGCTTAGAGACTTCAAACATGTCAACTGGTATATGCTACGTGTGGTTTTATTATTTCCCCGTTTTGAGCCCCGTCTCCATGGTTGTATGTAAACAGAAGCTAACGGAACACCGAATCCGACGTTAAATAAAATAGCAGAAGATACAAGACTATGACAGATGATTAACAGCGATAAAGAATTATAAATCTATTTCACATATTAGGTAAGTAGAATTACATATTCCATAGCATACATAACGATACTTTTCCTTTGTTTGTGTAATTTAGTCCAATGACGGAAAATAAACACAGACTGCATGAACCTGTCGACGAACAATAAACATCTGTGAATGTGTAGAACTACATGGGCGCATTTAGTTACTACAATACATAGACATGATAGGTTTTACTTTTTTCTGAATTTCTGATGATTTCATGGGGAAAAAGAATAAAATGTAATTGCTATATATTGGTCAGAAATAATATGCACAACAGTTATTTATAGAATGTTCCACAAAAACAAAACAAAAAATAAAAAAATGCTCACCCATACAATTCCAGAGCTTTGAACTACAACATACGAAATGAAAGGGAATATTCACGATTTCTGGTGTTTATCAATATTTAATGTTTATTATGATATATCTTAGACTATAAATTACCGAAATATCAGTTGTCGAGTTATAATCGAGATACAGAGCTCACATGCAGTGAGTTCTTTAACAGGCACGTAGCATCGTGGGGGGGGGGGGGGGGGGTATAAATGTGTTATTTAATAATTGTCATATTTTAAACATGAAACGGTGCTAATATTCTGTATAATATGTAGAAGATTAGTTTTGTCTGCGTGAAATTTTTCGTCTTCGATCTTTTGATGCATTCCCTACATTCCCTACTAGTGTTCTTCTCACTGGCGTCGGAAGCAAATTGAAAGTGGGGGGTGGGGGGGGGGGTGGGGCTAGACTAATCCTCAGGAATATTAAGAAAAAAACCTAATTCCCAAAATCATGAAAATCCTAATTCGTGGGGGGGGGGGGGGGGGGGGGGTATACCTATAGTTCCACAATTTTTTTTATTCCCCCCCCCCCAAATCATGCATGAAAATCCTAATCAGTGGCGGGGGGAAGGGGGTGTAGTAGTATGCCTATGACTCCAACTTTTCAATATTTCAAGGTATAATTAGGAACAATTACATTTTTCCGGCGCGAAAAAGTGGGGGGGGGGGGGGCTCAACCCTCTATGATGCTATGTGCCTAATAGTTAGGTTTAACAAAAAAGAAGGGGGCTAAGCCCCCCCCCCCCCCCAGCCCCCCGGTTCCGACGCCTATGCCTCTTATGAATACTTATATCATACCTATCTATGATAATCTAGAGCTTTAAAAACGTTTTCCTTCACAATTCAAAATTTATTAAAAACAATTATATAAAACCCGTAATTAACCTGTTTATGGCAAAAAAAATCTTGTATATCTAAATCGAAAGTTTTACATAACAGCATACAGGTAATATTGCAGAAGATACATGTACATGTTTGCGTTAAAATTCGACAGATACATAGCGTGTTTTATAAAAAGGCTGAATATAGGTGACATTTTTTGTTTTTGTATTTTCGTTTGTTTTACATATACCACTATGATAGTAAGACACTTTCACTAAGAGTTTTGATGTTTCCTGTCTTGTTACAATTTTTTTCCCAATAATGTCTGGGGTAAGTTTGATCTCCCTTCCCAATTTTGCTTTGTTAAGTACCACTGATTAACAACCCCCCCCCCCCCCCCCCCCCCCCCCCCCGGTTCGGAAATTTGTGGATTCGCCCGTGTGTGAGAGCAACACATGTTTCTTATACTCCTATACAAAAATGTAAACTAGCTGATGCAGATTAGCCCCTTCCTTTAATAAAAAATCCAGTTTTAGAAATTTAAAGTACTAAATGTTGATATTTGAATAACATTTTTTCATATTAGAATGAAAAAAGAATGTGATTTTAATTCGCTCAGTTTTGATCACAAAATAACTTTCTTAGCAGTACTTTCATGAGTATGTTCCCCCCTCTGCAACACCGTCGGTATTAAGTCGCTCAGAGAATGACGATGCTGATACAGATGAAGTTGACGAAGATGATATAAGAAACAGAGTGGGTGAATACTGCACCGATCGGCCTACCGCGACAGTCTCAGACCAAAGCGAGGACACGAATGAGGAGATGGGGTACATAGAGCGGACGTTTGAAAGCGGATGCGGATGTACGGAGAAGTGTTTCCTTAAACTTGCCTACTTCAAAGATCAGGCATATTCCTTGATTTTAAGACTTCGAGAATATACAAAAGGTGAAAGAGATATATACATTTTGTCTAAACTTGAAGATCAGCTCATCACAAAGGACGTCGGAACAAGTGGAGGAAAAAGAGAACGGCAGCGATTTCACTACTGTTTTCAGAGAGTAGAAATCTGTGAAAGTGCATGAAGATCCTTGTTTGAACTGGGACGTTCAGAATTTAAGAATTTGAAAAGACAGTTTAAAGAAAATGGTGTATCCCCCCGCGTTCATGGCTTAACAGGGAAAAAATCAAATCACGGTCACCAATTTTGTGTTGTAGAAGCTGCTGTATTGTTTATAATAAGATATGCGGATCAATTTGGATTGCCTTTACCTGCTGCCCCAAGAGCCCGTGACGACACACCTCCTGTACTGTTGCCATGCAGTGATAGTAAAGCGAAAATATAAGGAGGCGTGCTTGGAAACTGGAAGTCCCTTCATGGAGCTAACGACCTTCAAAGAGGCGTGGAACTCTTGTGTTCCTTACATACAATTTATCAAACCAAAAACTGACTTGTGCAAGACCTGTCATGACCTAAGAGAAGACATAGCCGGTGCCTTTACAGAAGAAATCAAATTACAGCGACATATGAATCATGTAGAACAGGCGAAACAGGAACGTGATTTTCACAAGCTTTGTACGGAAAAAGCTAGAGTTGAGCTACAGAATCTTGAGAGACCTCATGGAAAATATCTGCAGTCATGTTCCATGCCCTTCACTGAAGTTCATTACACGTTTAATTAAGTCATGTTGTTTAAAATGCAATATCTTTGTTATTTTTTAAGATATCTCAATTTCAGAAGTTGTGTCGATACTATGGTGTTCTAATAGGGCCACTTCGACCTTCACCTTTAGGGCGAAGATGCGAGAGTGCGAAGATGCGATGGCGAAAGTGTGAAGGTGCGAAGGCGAAGGAGCGATACTACTATCGCTTCTTCGCCTTCGCACTCTCGCCTTCGAATCTTCGCGCTTTCGCCTTCGCCTTTTTTTGATTGCATTCAGCAAGTCTCGGTCGATTTCATTGAATTTGATGCAGGCACCGTACTCGCCAAGGTTTTCCAATTAATCAATGCTATTATTGGTACGAATGCGCTAGGCCATTGTGCTTACTATGAATGTTTATCAATATTTTAATGTGTACATGTGACATTTATGTTTACCAGTGCTGGCTATGCCAAATCATTATATACTCCACATAAAATGTTATGTCCGCCATAATGTGTACATATGCACTTCCAAACTCCTGTCACTTACCAGCCGTCTGTTTACACAGTAACATTCTAATTTCATTATGCGACACTCCTTGCTCATGCATGAATCTGGAGAGAAGGGGTCCGCCCCCCCCCCCCCCCCCCGGAAAATTCAATATTAATAATTTCACGCAGTAAAAGGGGAGATTGGGTCCGGACCCTGTCCCCCTGGATAATTTAATTTCATTAATTTTATAAAATAAAATTTCCAAAATATGCCTCAGAACCCTTTAAACGATAGAGAGTTCCGCAATGATAAAAAGGCGAAAGCAAAAGCGCGTAGATGCGAAGGCGAGAGTGCGAAGTTGCGAAGACGAAGGAGCGATAGTAGTATTGCTTCTTCGCCTTCGCAACTTCGCACTGTCTCCTTCGCTTCTTCGCACTTCGCCGTCGCATCTTTGCACTTTCGCCTTCGCAGATTCGCACTCTCGCATCTTTGCCCATTAGAAAAAAGGGTCAGATTACAGAATATTTTCAGTTATTCATGCTTGTTATCAATTGTCTAACTGACTCATCCACATTTTTTCCTAATCTATAAACCAAAGTATAGGCATAAAATATCATATTACCTATACAATGACACTTTGCACTAATCCTGTTAAATTATGATATAATTTTATTAACGCTAAATCAGGTTATTTTTCTATGGGGTAATATTTTGGAAGTTTAACATGAAGATAACTGACCATGTGTCTTTTATTTATTTTTTTTTTACAACATAATCCAATTTTTTTTTAAGGTTAAGAGTCATTTTTTGTCATCGTAAAATAACCAGGTTATTATTCTTTAAGGATCATTACTCCTTTTTAAACTGCAAGTAAACAGTAAATGTCTGTCGTTAATCAAATAGATTTGAGTTTAAAAAGGCATTTTTGCAATGTTGAAATCCAGACCCAAATGTTGTCTGCATGGCTAGATTTATGAAAAAGAAGTTTATAAAAAAAATTGCAATTTTTTAAATAAGTATTAACGAGGTACATGTACTAGCCATAATTTGAAAATAAATAACGGCGATTTACCTTTGTATTTTCATAAACGATTAACATTTGAGATGGATTTGCGCATGGGCGTGGGAATTATGCATAACGAGGTTTGCGACAGGTTTGTTTACATAATTTTGTTTGAATTCATATAAACAGGTTTGGGTGCTGTTAACGGAAAAATATCAGATATTGTCATCTGCACTTTATGAGGATGGTTGCGTATTGGTGTCGATGACAATCGATGAGAGCTTTTTTGCAATTGACCATTATTTTCATACATTGACAACATGTATACGTATTATCATAATAGAACGTTAAAATTATCCCGTCTGGGACCCCTTAACTTAAAACTTACACAATTTATGGATTTTAAGTATTCGATTGATAGCTATACAAGTTTTATCATATTCAGACAATGAATATCGTACCATACACATAGGCATCTTTTCCTTAATGAGTAAATATCTTATTAAACAATGAAAACACACCGCTTTGTGACCTACTGTCTATAGGCCCATAGCTAAACACGACGTTTTTAACACGTGTCTACCGCTCAAAGTGGACTTCAATATAGATTCTCATTTTATGAAAAATTCTGTCAAACTGTTTCTTTCTTTCTTTTCTCTTCGAACGCGTTATTCCCCTGCTAACGGGTTTCCGCGTGACCTCTTGTGTACGTTCTAAAATTAGCTTGTCACATCAAGTGCTAATGAATATTTTCAAGTTGGGCGTTTATTGACCGGTGTAATGAAGAATAATGACCCCCGGTCATTATTCTACGCCGAAAAATGACCCCCGGTCATTATTCTACGTAGAAAAATGACCCCTTTGCCTGAAGAATAAGTGTCATTTTCATAAAAATGAGCACACTCCACATAAAGAAAAGTGACTCCTGTATAATATTGACCCCCTTGTAGATTTAAGTTTTTCAGTATATTTTTTTTTATTATTTCTGAAATAGTCTTTACACTACATGTATTGTAATTTTTACTGCTGCAGTTTAAAAAAAATAACAGAAGTTATAATTCATATTCAAATAAATTTAAAGTAAAAGAAGGGGTATATCTTAGAAAATAAAAATTCTTCCGTTATAACAAGATATTGACGTATAGCATCGGGGTATGGTTGTCATCTTAACAATTACATTTACATATGTCTATGGTGTTCTGATAGGGCCACTTCGACCTAAGTTGCAAAGGCAATAGTGCGAAGGCGAAGGAGCAAAAGTGCGAAGATGCGACGATGAAGCGCGAAGATGTGATGCCTAAAGTGCGCTCCTTCCCAACTTTGCACTCTGGCCTTCGCATCTTCGCACCTTCGCCTTTTTTGATTGCATTCAGCAAGTCTCGGTCGATTATATAGATTTTAATACAGGCACCGTACTCGCCAAGGTTTTCCGATTAATCCATGCTATTATTAGTACGCATGCGCTAGGCCATCGCGCTTAGCTTACTATGAATGTTTATAAATATTTTAATGTGTACATGTAACATATATGTTTACCAGCTACTCCACACAAAATTTAATGTCCACCATAATGTGTACATATGCACTTCTAGACTCCTGTCACTTACCAGCCGTCTGTTTACCGTGAACCAAACACAGTAACATTCTAATTTCATTTTGTGACACTCCTTGCTCATGCATGGATCTAATGGGGGAGAGGGGGTCCGCCCCCGGAAAATTCAATATTATTAATTTTACGCAGTAAAACGGGAGAGGGAGTCCGGACCTTATCCCCCTAGATAATTTAATTTTATTAATTTAAAAAAAAAAAAATTAAATTATGCCTCGGAACCCTTAAAACGATGGAGAGCTCCGCAATTATAAAACATAGGTAATCACAGATTACAAAGCTCACCGAGACGAGGCATCACCTTTATGAGACCACCTTTATCATATTATATGAAAACCATCCTTTATCATCTTCGATATTCATGGATTATGTTTTGAAACAATATCGTATATCATCTGTTAAAAAATTGTATGATAATCATATGTTAATCAATACAATAATATAAAATTAAAATTGCATCCTATCATACTTACAATATATATCATATAATACCATAAAATACCGTAAAAAATCATGATATGATATTGTAACGTATGATATGGCATTGTAATGTGTTATACATTATAACTCTATTTGATCAAATTATAGAATATCATAAAACATAATACCATATAGTATTATATGAAACAATATCATATTGCAATAATACATCATAACATTGAAATATATGATATTATATTGTATAATTAAGCATTGAATCATTATTTTTTGAAAGATGAGGTCTTATAACTGCAACAGTGTGTGTACACAAATTGTATAACGCGCTGGCGCGTTATGAAAATGCGTTTGCACTCATCGTTGCAGTTATAAGACCTCATCTTTCAACAAATAATGAATCAATGCTTATATTTACGTTTTTTAAACATGTGCAGTGTATTTCTTTCCCGCAAATATGATTTTTTTTAAAAAAAGCTCTGTCTTATTCAACGAGTAACGGAATGACCACTGGAACAGCCGAAATATGCTGACAAAAAATGTGCACAGCGTTTTAAATTCTAATAACACAATTTTATTTTTCTTTCTGTGATTTATGAATTTACTCTTGGTAAACTAAGAAATTAATCAATTGAATTCATTTAACTGTCAAAATATATTTACATCAATGAAATATTTATCAGCGTAAGTATAATATCAGGTCATCCGGTTTGAAGTCGCGAGAAGAGTCAGTTCTTGTTCTTCGAGAAATACTGAAGGAATACTAAATGTATTCATACGCACCAGATTTGGTGATTGGGTCTTCTGTGTTGTGCGTAAATATCACTCAAATCAACCAATGCAATTAAAGAGAGGGATAGAAAGTGAATGTAAATATTATATATATGATATTGTATTGTATGATACTGTTTCATATTTGATACATAATATGATATTGTATAATATAATAGCGAGCGCAGCTCGCCGGCGCACAGCGCCGGCGCGAAGCGAGCTCTACCGGCAAGGCGTGCGTGAATAGAAAATTCGGACTAGTTGCACATTCATTCAACGGATTTTGTTGGCGTCAGTAAATCGGACCGGTAATGCATTGTTTTAATCGTCCCAGTAGTTCCCTGTAATCATGGCAATTTTTATCACTTCACACTCTCACGAGAACCAGCAAGACAATAAAAACAATAACGATGTATACGACATACAGTCAATGGTACCTCTAAAGTTCACGTCAGTACACTCTCAATCAAAGATAATCGAGTGACGTCACAAAGGTTTACACATTGATCTGATAGATTTTTTCGGCGTCAGTAAATTTTGACCCACAATTCATAGTACCAATGGTTTCCAACCTCACGTTCTCGCGAGAATCAAAGTAAAAGTTTTAAGAAGCATATACATGTATATAAGATGTGTAATTTTAAGAACATCATGCTTTTTAAGTAAATAAAACAGTATACTTTGCTTACTTTAAAGAGTCAGACGACACTTAACCAACGTGAACTATGACGTCACAATAAGGGGAAATTACTCTAATTGAAGTTATTGTAAATCTGCTGAAAATCCTCTCAAAATCTTGCAAAGCTAAAGAATGAGGACATTTCTTCAGATATAGGAAACAGTTGTAAATTGCACTCATTTGAATGAACGCTAACATTTATTCTATTCACTATAATTACGGTAACGTTAATTTCCAGGGACGTACATCGTTTTTTAGCTCACCTGAAAGCTCAAGTGAGCTATTCTGATCACATTTTGTCTGTCGTCCGTCTGTCCGTCCGTCCGTCTGTCCGTCTGTCCGTAAACTTTTCACATTTTCAACATCTTCTCAAGAACTACTGGGCCAATTTCAACCAAACTTGGCACAAATCATCCTTAGGCAAAGGGGATTCAAAGTTGTAAAAAATTAAGGGCCACACCCGTTTTCAAGGGGAGATAATTAGAAATTAAAAAAAAATTTCGAGAAATTTTCAAAAATCTTCTTCTCAAGAACCAGAAAGCCAGGAAAGCTGAAACTTGTGTTGAAGCATCCTCAGGTAGTGTAGATTCAAAGTTGTGAAATTCATGACCCCCGGGGGTAGGGTGGGGCCACAATGGGGGGGGGGGTCGAAATTTTACATAGGAATATATAGAGTAAATCTTTAAAAATCTTCTTCTCAGAAACTAATCAGCCAGCAAAGCTGAAACTTGTGTGTAAGAATCCTTAGGTAGTGTAGATTCAAAGTTGTGAAAATCATGACCCCCGAGGGTAGGATTGGGCCACAATGGGGGGGGGGTCGAAGTTTTACATAGGAATATATAGAGTAAATCTTTAAAAATCTTCTTCTCAGAAACTAAGCAGCCAGCAAAGCTGAAACTTGTGTCGAAGCATCCTCAGGTAGTGTAGATTCAAAGTTGTGAAAATCATGACCCCTGGGGGTAGGATGGGGCCACAATCGGGGGGGGGGGTGTCGAAATTTTACATAGGAATATATAGAGTAATTCTTTAAAAATTTTCTTCTCAGAAACTAATCAGCCAGTAAAGCTGAAACTTGTGTGGAAGCATCCTCACGAAGTGTAGATTCAAAATTGTGAAAATCGTGACCTCTCGGGGTAGGGTGGGGCAACAATAGGGGGTCGAAGTTTTACATAGGAATATATAGAGTAAATCTTTAAAAATCTTCTTCTCAGAAACTAATCAGCCGATGATTCTTTATAATTCTTAAGACTTTGGCTCCAGGACAATTCTTCGGCCTCACAAGAAGGTTCAGAGTTTGATGTAGCTTTATATCCCATATATAAACAATTGTTAAGGATCTTTTTGAGAACTGCAATACTCAACATATGATATGACTATAAAATCATCCTGTTAGAAAAGGGACTAATGATTATAAACATAAGAATATCCAGGGGGAAAAGTGGATTTTATTTATACAGGATCTACATGTATTATTGTACATTGTCCAGATTGTTTGTATTATGACTCCATTAAGCTGATTTTATCATACCTATTGTTCTTCAGGTGAGCGATGTGGCCCATGGGCCTCTTGTTTAAGGGGGATGGATGGCTGGATGGCAGCCTCATCCAAAAAATCTTTACAAGCAAAAAAAAAAAAAGGATAATTCTCAAAATCATGAAAATTCTAATCCTTCAGCTCTTTAGCATTTCAATGGTTTCTTTACTTTCACTTCCATTTATCACATGCTCCCAATCCCAAGGTGGGGGGGGGGGGCTCCATTTTCTTTGTCTTATATGATAAGCAATTTTTTTTAAAGCGAAAATTAAAAAAAAAATTAAATATTAATTTTTTTTTAAAGTGGAGGGGGCAACTCCGTGATAAGTCGATTTTCTATGGAGAGGGGGGGGGGGGGGGCGCTCTATGATTAGTCAATTTTTGTATGTAAGTTTAAGAAAAAATGCACACTGCAAAAAAATGGGATGAACTGACATACGTTACAATCACTTTAAAAGAGGAGATAGAGTGCAATGAAAATTTATATTAAAATCTTTATTTTTCAACAACATTGTATCTGAGATTGAATTATTGTTCTACTTTTAAATAAATAAATAAATAAATAAATAAAAAATCTTATAAACTATGAATAATGTAAATTTATTGTTTGTTTTATTTTGCAATCAAATTTATTTACGTTGTTTTTTTTTATTTATGGAATTTATCATAATTTTTTGTTTGATCACATGCTGCGCTCGCCCCAACGGTCGCACCGTTAAACATATTACAATATAATTTGATACAACATTGTATCATATAAATGATACAATATCATGGGATAAAGTAAAATATTATATAATACAATCATATTATACACATTGTATTAAATAATCCAATACTATATGTTTAAATATCATAAAATACAATTTCATGTGATATTATATAAATAGTGCCTGTTTGGGAGGGTAACAGTTGAAATTGACACCCCGAGAAAACCATTGTCAACCGACGCGAAGCGGAGGTTGACAATGGTTTTCGAGGGGTGTCAATTTCAACTGTTATCCTCCCAAACAGGCACTATTTATTTTGTTATACTGAATGTCTTTTTTAAAATTTTTAAGAAAATTTTACTGCTTTTATATAGGAATAACGTGAATTCTACAGCGAACCGTACGCGCATAATTTTCGCGCATGTAACATTTTTTAACGTTACCCGTTGCCAAGTGCGTTGCTAACGCTGAGGGTAATAGTAAATATTATTAACTGCGTCTTAACCAATCAGATTTCAGTATTTAACATGAAAGTATAACAAGATACTATATCATATAAACCAATATCATATTATACAATATCGTATGATACGATATTTTATAATATTTCAATATCATATATACAATTTCATGTTATATAATTCTATATTACAGAAATCAATATCATATTATACAATACTGTATGATACAATATCATAGAATATACAATATAATATCATAGGATGCAATATTATATATTGCAATATCATATGTAATAGTATCATGTGATTAAATAATTAATAAATAATACAATATAATATTATACAATATTGTATCATAATAATCAATACTATACATAACAATATCATGATACAATATTATATCATAAAATATCAAAACAATTGATACAATATTTTATCGTATCATATAACGTTTAACAATATAACATATGGTATTATATTGTATCCTATTAAAAAAAATAGTGTTTCAAATCATACAATACTATATCATTGGAATCATGTTATATCATTTAACAACAACCACATCTTTCTATCAAGCAGGTTTGAGTGAGGTAGGAGATTTCTCTAGCATCCTTGATAATGGAGATCAGGCTCTTAAGCAACTTCTGCGTTTCATTTATAATATAGTTAAATCAACTATGTAAGCTATCATCTATTGAACATGTGACCTGTTCCAAAAAACTAAACCTCATCAAGTATCATAACCCTATGGCTCTGATTCAGCATTCAAGCCTGTCAGGTGAATCAGTATCATAAGACGCACCATCCATGCAAGATTGGTGAAGTTAGGACCAGTAACAACTAAGATATCATCATCAGAGGGCACCAGCAATTAAAACTTTTACCTCCTCCAGCATCTCCAACCTATGGCTCAGATTCAGCATCCATGCCTGTCAGGTGCATCTGTATCATAAGACACACCATCCATTCAGGTTAGGTGAAGTTAGGACATGAAGTAACTTACTCTAAAGATATATATTTTGAGCATCCTTAATATTGGAGATCAAGCTCTGCATCTGAAGTTACATCAGTGATTCATTTATATTACAGTTTAATCAGCTATGCAAGTTTGAAATATTACTATTATCTATTAAACATGTTACCTGTTCCAAAAAACTTAACATTATCCAGCATCCGAAACCTATGGCTCAAACTCAGCATTCAAGACTGTCAGGTGCATCAGTATCATAAGACGCACCAGCCATGGAAGTCTGGTGAAGCTAGGACAAGTAATAACTAAGATATCATCATCAGAGGGCACCTGTTTCAAAAACTTTAACCAGCTCTTAAAATCTTACCCTCCTCCAGCATCCGAAACCTGTGGCTCAGATTCAGCATTTAGGTCTGTCAGGTGCATCAGTATCATAAGACGCACCATCCATACACGTTTAATGAATTTAAGACCAGTAGTAACTAAGATATAATCATTAAAGGGCACCTGCAACAAAAACTTTAACCAGCTCCAAAAACCTTAACCTCCTCCAGGATCCAAAAACCTATAGCTCAGATTCAGCACCCAAGCCTGTCTGGTGCATCAGTATCATAAGACACACCATCCATGCAAGTTTGGTGAAGTATGGACCAGCAGTAACTTAGATATCGCTATTAAAGGGCACCTGCAACAAAAACTTTAACCTGCTCCAAAAACCTTGACCTCCTCCAGCATCTGAAAGTTAGGAACCAGATTCAGTAGGTCCAGATGCATTATCCATGTAATTTTGGTGAAGAGAGGACAAGTAATAGCTTAGATACAGGAGCTGCAACTAAAACTTTAACCAGCTTCGGACGCCGACACCGGGGGTATAGCATATGCTCCCATTGACTTCGTCTCGGTGAGCTAAAATAGCGAAAGCGCGAAGATTCGAAGGCGAGAGTGCGAAGTTGCAAAGGCGAAGAAGCGATAGTAGTATCACTTCTTCGCTTTGGCAACTTAGCACTTTCGTCTTTGTATCATCGCGCTTCGCCGTCACATCTTCTATATTCTTCATATTGTTCATGAATTATACTTGCATTGAGGATTTCCACAATACAAACTGCTGGGTATACAAGTTCATCACCCAGAATTAATGATGAAACCAAAATTATGAAAAGTTTACTCCACTGTTAGGCATTATAGCCAAGCTGAAGTTAGTTGGCACTGACAGCAGCCATTACGCCAGTAGAGGTTAACGGCCAATAAAGAAAATCGTCAAAGTACTGAGAGTACTCGTACAGAAAATATATTTTACTTTATCCTCGGAATACTTTAATAAGTTTAGTTAATATCAAGATGATTAATGCTTCAATAGTTTGTATGAGCATTGGTAACTTTGGATACAATAAAGATCGTGTGATCAAAATCAAGGGGGATATAAACCCCTAACATGGGCCCTAACCTCTTAGCAACGCTTTTAGAAACAATCTTTTCTTATTATAATCGATCAGTGTTTAGTATCTATTAAGATTTACTATAGTCAGGAACTCTTCACAAATGTGCTCTAAAAGAATAAAGTACATTCATGATCACAAAACAACATTTCAACAAATGTTTAGAATATTGATGTTCATGTATTACGTAGAAGAAAACAAAACTAACGCAGAATGATTTTTTAAAAATCACTTTCCCCAAGAAATGTAAATGAGAGGTATTCATATTCCGACGTTACCTGCCCCCTTAGTCTTTCTCCATAAAGATATATACATGTATCATTTTTCGACTGACAATTCATTCACCAATGAATATTGCTTATATCATTACAACAATTATTCTTTCATGATTATTGTTCGTTAATTATCACACAATATCCTCATTGTGTATGAATTTTTCTTTATTTGTGTCATTTCCCGTCGTATGTCGACGAGAGAAGTAACGTATTACTAACTGTTAACAATCAATTTGTGGCAATGTCAGAGTGTTTTGCGTGTACTTGCTACGGATATGAAAAACTATATACAGCGATTTATTTACAAGTTCGGTGTTTATAACTTCAAAATCAGTTGAACAGAGTGAAAAATTAAGTAATTTCAAAGTCATATCTTGGATACGGGGTAACCAATTTCTATTCATGTTTACGGGGGGGGGGGGTCATTTTTTTATGGGGGTCATTTTTCTTCATGTTAAACATGAAGAAAAATAACCCCTGGGTCTTTTTTCTTCAGAAAAATCCAATTATTCTTCAGCTAGGGGGGTCATTATTCTACGTAGAAAAATGACCCCCGGTCATTATTCTACGGGGGTCATTATTCTTCATTACACCGGCTCTCATACACAGGACGAAAAACAATCTTTAAGCAAGTCCTTAAAGGTGGCTTAAAGGATATACAATCTTTAAGCCACCTTTAAGCTGAGCTTATAGGTCCTTAATGTCCAAACTTCTTTAAGTCACCTTTAAGCCACCTTTAAGCATCGTAGTGGCATGTACGCTCCCTTTAAGTTGTCTTTACACCATCTTTAAGTTCCCTTTAAGTCAAGTTTGATCAAGCTGAACAATAAAAACATATATCAAAATGCAAAAGCTCTCTTATAGGGATGGGAGGGGGTGATTCAAGTGATGAATCAGATATAATTTCCAAGGAAGGAGGAGGGGTGTTCCAGGCGGTTTTAATTGTCGCTCCATTAAACACGATCGCTATCATCAACACCGCTCTGATGGACACAGATTGCCTTTATAAAATTCTTTATGATTTTTTTTTTTGGTTTCAAAATTATTGAAGGGGTGAGCGCAGTCTCTGTATCTAAATCTGTGCATGAAATTATATTAAAGTATGTTTGTTTCCTATTATAAATTAATCGGTTAAATCTCTCTCTCTCTCTCTCTCTCTATCTCTCTCTCTCTCATCCGGTTATTAAACAAAATAAAAATAATGAACTAAAAATGCATGATTTAATTCAATAATCGGTAATAGGTATGTATTTTTTTCAATTTTAATTATTTCTAGGTCTAATTCTAGATCTGCTAGATACATGTTAAATATGAAAAGACTCTCAACTGCCTTTGATATATCGGACAGGATATTACTGCTTTGTTTGTCTAGACATAGTTTTGTTCGTTTGTGTATATCTAATTAGAGTCTATTGTTTGTCCAACTTAAAGAAAACCCCTGGAACTAACAGAATATACAAGATATACACAATAGGTGTGTCGTGTGCCCAGGTGCACGTTTGTGTACATCTAATTAGAGTCTATTGTTTGTCCAACATAAGAAAACCCCTGGAACTAACACAGAATATACAAAATATACACAACAGGTGTGTCGTGTGCCCAGGTGCACGTCACGGTTTCTAAAGGCGTTGAAATCTTAGAATGATAAACGTTTTTATACATTTATAATTCATTTTCAAAGTATTATTTCCTAACTCTAGGTTTTAAAAATGTTACGTCTACAAATCAAAGATACATTTATGCAAGAGTAAAATCTTGAGGCTAATTAATCATTTTACCGGTGATCAAAAATAGGGGTTAATTATTCAAATATATGTATAAGGGTAAATATGTCACGTACCCGGCCTGGTACATCATACAATTGTATGTACATGTATGTATACTTTATTTGCAATTGCCACATGCAGTATATGTCACCGGTAATTGGTAATATTGTTTGTAATAGAATTGATAGTCTAAAAATCATGTATACAATTAAATATTTAAACATACTGGAACGGCACCATGATCGTTCAGTTGGGCGATTTCATTAATCTTGAAAAGGGGTAATAACTCGTGTGTCTCACTATAAATGTACATTACTACATTTAACAACTACGAATCAAGTGTGTTTGTTAATTTGATTTATTTCTTCCAAAACATCCGATCCAAAGAATAATATACATATATGTAGCTGTTACAAAAAAATTTCAAAAAATTCATCTGACCCCCTCCCCGATCTCTGCCAATGGATGAGTTCATTCAAACATCTCAGCCAATCGTGCAATCGTAACTACTCGGCCATTTCCGCTGGCGAAAAATAATTTTTGGCCAGCGGAAATGGCCGAGTAGTTACGATTGCCGTTGCGTGAATGGTAAAGCAGGACTTCGCGCCATATAGTGTCTCTTTCATAGTTTCTGAGCGCCGATTAGTGGACAAGTCATTAATCTCCAGCTTTCAAGCTTACATGCACTTATATGATAAGTGTACATTCCTTTAAAATATTGAATTATTAAAAAAATTGAATTTCAAGTGATACTAGTATATATGTACATGTTCTAGATAAAAAAAAAAAGACTGACATTTCGTCTTAAATTTGCACGTTCCGTTTATAAATTTATGATCAGGAGCGAAAATTAAAATTCATTATTGATAAGATAGCCTAATTGATACATGCATGCTTCCATTGAATAATTTTGTTTAGTCAGGCAAGCTTTTTGGAAAGCTATTACTTGTACAGCTGGAATGTTTACTGGAGGAACTAAATCGCCAAAGTGGGATGTGACCCGATTTTCGTTCAGTTGGGCGATTTCATTATCTTCAAAAGGGGTCACCATAACTCGCGTGTCTTACTAAATGTACATTACTACATTTAACAATTACTAATCAAGTGTGTTTGTTAATTCGATAGATTACTTCCAAAACACCCGATCCAAATTATAATAAACATGTATGCAGCTGGTACAAAACAAATGTCAAAAAATTCATTTGACCCCCTCCACATGCATCTCTGCCAATGGATGAGTTCATTCAATCAATTGGATCAAGATATCTCAGCCGTTGCATGAATGGTAAAGCAGGACTTCGCGCCATAATGTCTCACTCATAGCTTTCGCGCGCCGATTTGTGGACGAGTCTGTTGGGATCATGCGAATACCCCAGAGCACACCGTGTATTTACATCACAGGCACGAAGCATCGGGGTGAGGGGGGGGGGGGGGGCTGCTTCCCCCTCCCCACTTTTTTTGCTGCAGGCACTTTTCTTAACTTTATATAATAAATGGAAATATCACGGATTCCCCTTCCCCTTTTGATATGTTATGTGTACGTTCCTAAAAAAAATTGAATTATAATAAATTATTTGGATTTCAAATGATATAATATATGTTCATGTTCTAGATCGAAGAAAAGGCTGAAATTTCGTCTTAAAATTGCACGTTACGTTTACGTCAGCAGCGAAAATTAAAATTCATTTCTGATAAGATAGCCAAATTGATACATGCATGCTTCCATTGAATAATTTTGTTTAGTCAGGCAAGCTTTTTGGAAAGCTATTACTTGTAATGAATATTTAACATTTGTCATTCTACATCCACCTTTTTAGTAATTCAATTGCAATTTTTTTAAAAATATTTTATTGTGCATTCCGTTTTTCGCCATGCGGGTACAGTGTAATATCGTCGTAGTTTCTGCTATATACAAAATATATTTGATGTTTGATTACAAGTTTATGATATATCCAAAGAAAAGTTTAAGTGAGGAAGCTCACATACCCAAAGTTCCCACATTACTCGACAATGCCACCCATAATTAATGACATGGTATTAAATAAACAAAATAATTTAATTAAGGGGAATAAATCCCGAAAAATCATCACAACAAAATTTATTTTCTATTTTGCATTGGGTTCATGTTTAGTGTGTTTTCTCGTTGTGACGTCAGTTATTTAAGAAATGAAGATAAAAAAATTTCGATTGATCGACGTATTAAAGAAAAATTTGACCGGAAAACTTCATGAAAAAGTTTTCTGGTCAATTTTTTCTTTAATACGTCGATCAATGGAAAAATTATTATTTTAATTTCTTATCATTTAATAAAACATTTTCAATCATTAAATGTGAAGTGTCATTGATAAAAAATGTAATAAATGTAAATGAAGCGGCGCCTATGAATACAAAACATATAAAAATGGATGCGCCTTCAGCTGATTCAGAGCTATTGAGCTGAATTTAATGGATTAACCACAAATAGGGAGTTAAAATCTGAACCGGCTGAATTGAAAACGAAAGGAAAATACATGCGATACTTTGTGATATTATTCACTGTGCAGAAAGATTCGTTAAAACTGGTTTTCATCTGAGATCGCTGGAATGTGCGACTGGACATAAACGTGCAAAAAGAGGCGACCGTGGGCGAAAATAGTTGATATGTCGACAAAGAATAGCATGTATTAGCGACTTTTAAATGTAAACTTTTAAATGTAACACATATCGCACTATTGTACCAAGGCCCACCCATTATTTTTATCTTTATTAAAAATCAACAAACCTCTACAAACAAAGATGATTTACCATTGCAAATGTTTTTTAAGAACAACGATAATGCTTTTATCCTCATAATAAAAATGTGTCAGGACTATGAAAACTGTTTAAAAGTTTTTATTTACTCGTGTTTTAAATACAATAACAAAAATTGTGTATGTTTTATGCAATTCATCGTGTAAGAAGAGGCACCAGAGAGTAGTTACATCATATCATCCTTTAAGCAAGACATTTCTATTGAACAACCAAAATTCCAGCGTCAATCGTAGAATTCTAAGCAAGATACATAGCTTGGTTTGAGTCATGTTTTTTGTTCACATGAGTTTATTACATTCAACTTAAGATTTTTAAACTTGGTATTTCCTATTCAACATAGAAGCATTTAAAATATAAACAAACTAAAGCATGACCTCGGCTTTGTGTACAAACATACAGTAGCATTGTGCGCAAAGCTCTGCATCTTGCTTATAACTGGAAGCTTGACTCTCATGTTAGTAAATAGAAATTTGTAAACAATTAAAACAAGAGAAAAATGCACAAAAAGGAAAAAAACACAATTTATTTTTCATCATATTTATATACCTATATATTTCTAGCAGCGAGAATAATCTCCGTTTAAATTGAACTTGCTGAGCATCGTAATAAAACATGTTGCATTAATCAACCATTACGTAGAGATCGTACCGAATTACACGTACCAACAGAATGAATAGTTTTTTTTATAATATGTTGTTAGTGATCAGATTTTGCGCAGGTACATGTCAACAATCAGCTGTCTGATTTACCGGTCTAACGTTACACGTAAATGTTTTAAATTCTAAAATAAAGACGATGGTTCCTCTTGGTTAAAATAAAAAGAAACTAAACATGCTAAACGAAAATAAAAAAAAGTTAAAACCACCGTCACAAATGAAAATGTCAACGCATTGAAATATTTAACCTCAAATTACTTCACATTAACGGCACACATATATTTTGGATGTTTCAAATATTCCCTTCGCACGTAAACTGGTGAACAACAAGCAAATTCATCTCTGTTCAAGATGGCTGCTTCTAACATAGACTGGTCCTCTAAACTGGTTTTCGATATATGAAATATCGAGCCCGAAGTTAAACTGATTGACCCCCATTCTCTCTGTCTTATTATTATTATGTAAATTACTCAAATTTGAAACAGAATTAGCCCTTAATTTTTGCAATTTATATTTTCCTTCCCATAAGGATTATTTATGCTAAATTATGCTGAATTTGACTCAGTAGTTCTTGAGAAGATTTTTTAAAATGCACCCCCTTTTTCTACAAATTCGAGGTTTTCTCAGCTTTGATTAAAGGTCGGTCTTTCATTTCTGCAATTTATTTTTGTCTTCCCATAAAGATGCTTTGTACCAAATTTGGTTGAAATTGGCCGAGCAGTTTTAGAGAAGAAGCTCAAAATGTAAAAAGTTTACAGACGGACGGACAGACGGACGACGGACAAAAATGTGATCAGAATTACGCACTTGAGCTTTCAGCTCAGGTCAGCTTGAAACCACACCAAAGTCGTTTTGATAATATAATGGAACCTTTATCTCAACTTCTTCCCAAGCTTAACGGATTTCTTTAAAGTAAATAATTTGCATAATTTTCATAGTTTTTTTTAAACACAAAGTCGGTTGCTTAAGGTACAAATATAACCAGTCCTTACTGCATTCTTTTTGGTTATTAGCTACATGAATAAATAGGATATTTGCTTAAAATTTCAATTAATTTTATTGATACAGTTCGCAGATACCAATCATAACAATGATTGTAAGTGAGAGTTCGACAATATCAATAAAAACAATGCTTGTAAGTTAAATATTTTGCCCTTACTTTAGTAATATTATTTACTGTATTATCGGAAGTTTAAAGCAGTATTTAATGACTACAAGGCTTTGCAGCGAGTACTGCAAGGGCTAAGTGTACGAAGCTTTACAGTGATTCTATGATTTTTTTGTTCGTCATTTAAGTTCCCATGTAGCAATTAATTGTTCAAGCATTGTAATCAGAATTATGGTATCGTTATTTATTATGTGATGGAAGGCAAGAATGTTATGCTTTATTACCATTAACAAATTTCATGTGGTCCAGAAAATCATCAAGGTTTTCGTCAGGAATATCTAGAACCTTTATCGTCTCACATTTTTCGTGCCACTTCTCAAATAGCTCTCCCTCTAATTTCCGTTGAACTTCAGTGGCGTCAAATTTAGATACCTATTTAAAGAAATCACACAAGAATCACAGTTTTTGAAAACAGAATAGTTGCTTACAACATAAACAGAATTGTATACATGAAACAACTAGAGAAAAAGTCTTACATCGTACATGTATCGTATGACTGTACATGATTATATGTTTAGACTGAGTATAAGTGTGCATGTTAATAGTTATTAAAACTATGATATTATGATAAATAATTTGGATACATGTATCACAATGATATATTGTCTGTTTTATGATTACAACCACTGAGGCGATTCTAAAGGAGGTAACGAAAATGCAAATTAAGAGAGATAGAGAGATGGGGAAAGAGAAAGGGTTTGAGGTGGGGACGGGAGAAAGAGGTTATATTCTAAATCATTATAAGTTTCCAGACACAAGTGATAAGCCTCCGGTCGACCAGACATGTAAAAAAGGATCACTTGTATATATAGCAGAAGAGTTGACGTATCGGGCTGGTATTGGCTGTCTTTACAAAAAGCAGATTGATTTCCTTTCTACTTCTTGTTTTTAGGTCATACACACTAAACTCTTAGGTTCCAGTTTTCAACTTGTATAGTAATTGAAAAAAAGTCTCACAGTTGTCCGAGCAATATTAGTTATAGACGCTTTTTCTACTTTATTATCATTAAATTTTATTTTCATTTTCAGATTACTTTCTATAATAGGATACATTATATGCGTTTATTTACAACCAGGGACTTATGAGCAGCTATCGAAAATCTCGACTGACGCGATTTCAAAGGTCCTTTAATGATCAATTTTCTTTTATTCTATTGAAAACATTAACACAATATCCTTTAAACAATGAGGTTTGTGTCATTTTACTTCATTCCCGTATAGGATCATAATTACGATAATGAAATTCTCACATACGCCGTGTGCACAATGAAATTAAAATCAGTTTTTAGTTTTCCTTATATCTCATTCAATTTTGAATATAATAATTATTAATCATTTATGAAACAGATCCGTATCAACAAGAAGAATACATTCATTTGCTATAAACAGAAGCAATGTTTTTACATGATTTTTTTGTCTCTTGAACTTATTATTTCAAAACCATTAACAAGCAAGTTCTTATATTAATGTATCTCGTTGGTACGGATGTTTTACGCGATGCAGTCGTTATTGTGGGAGGATAACGCAAATTTTGAAAATTTGAAAATAAATACTCGATTTTAACGTCATTGTGGACACGGCATATTTTATCATCTTATTTAAGATGCTATACGAAAATGAAGTAAAATAACATATTTCTTATATTTTAAAAGGAAAATGTGCTAATGTTTTCCATAGAATAAAAGAAAATTGATGCATAAAACGACCTTTGAAATCGCATCACGCGAGACTTTCTATAGTTGCTAAGAGGTCCCTAATTGTAAATAAACGCAGATAAAGTACATGTATCGTGCTATAGAAAGAAAAAAGAAAATAAAATTTAATGATAATGTGGGTAGATTTAAAATTAATCAATCATTTATTCGTTACTTTCAAATGCATATAGTTTCAAATCTACAATATCTACTTATGAATTTAGTTACGCTAGTTCTTGTGCGCAGGTGGATTGAGTTGGTGAACAATTTCTTTGACCGAAAACAGATAGAGGGGGAATCTTTACGTGAATACAGTTACGTTCTGATGAACCTCATCAAGAAAATTACAACAAAAACACAGATATTATTCCGAACCCCAATTTGACCGTGTGTGAACAATTTACGCAAAATGTGAATGATATTTCATTACGTAGAAAATTAAAACGACTTAGTCCTTAACAGACAGACATACTACAGAAAAACAGGCTGCGGAATCATCACAGAAGTCAGAGAAATCTACTCACGGAATTGACAATACTTAGAGGTCATACAACGGCAGATACAAAACATCGACAATATTACCAAATTATTTGAACGGCAGAATTTTCCCAAACCCAAAAACAATACCGATTACAAAATCCACAGTTAAACCGCCGCCGTTGCTATACA
Organism: Magallana gigas; assembly: GCF_963853765.1. Lineage (NCBI taxonomy): Eukaryota > Metazoa > Mollusca > Bivalvia > Ostreida > Ostreidae > Magallana > Magallana gigas. The sequence goes on along the minus strand of NC_088859.1, from coordinate 16,613,109 downwards.
TGTAAAAGCGAAAATCATATCCAAAGAAAGTGTTCACGAAATCTCTCTTGGGCAAATTACCAACAATCGGGAAAATAGATCCTTCTGATAAACAAAGCCCGACATCAGTAGGAAATAAAGAGAACTCCACTTGTATCAATCATATTCTTGGTCAGAGCCCTACAGTTAATGTTAAATTGTTTGGAGTTGAAATCAAATGTTTATTATTATTATTTATCAGAACAAGAGGCCAATTGGCCTTAACGGTCACCTGAGTAGCATATATCCCATACACAAACTTGTCATGGAGTCTATGCATCTAATTAATTAGGTTTCATACTGGAGTAGAAAAATCATAAATTTGTAATGACGACCACATTTCAAAAAGAACTGTGAAACTAAACTAAACTAAAAGATCTGGTCTACAAAATCTTGAATTCAGTTTTCCTTTCAGGTGTGTGGGAGTAAAGAAGATAATTTTTTAACATTATATGCATTAACATCTATACACCCATTTTGGCCCTGCCCCAGAGTCAAAACCCATCTTTGAGGGGACATGAAAATTAAAATTTTAGTAGAGGACTTCCCGGTAAACATAATTATTAGTCAGTGTTTTTTTTTATACCGATGTGTGAGAATAGAGAAGAAGATTTTTAAACATTATATGCATTAACACTATATTGCCCCCCCCCCCTCCTCATGTCATGAACCCCTGACCCAGGGGCCATAAATTTCACAATTTAGGTAAAGGAGATTGGGGATATCATAACCATGTATTCAGTTTTTTCCCCACATGTGTGGGAGTAGAGAAGAAGATTTTTTAAGATTTAAAACATTTTCACTATTTGGCCATATTGGCCCCACCCTAGAGCCTGAACACCTGACCCAGGGGTCATGAATTTCACAATTTAGGTAGAGGGCCTCATGGACATCATAACCATGCATTTAGTTTTTAACAAATATATATGGGAGTAGAGAAGATGATTTTCTAAGATTTAAAACATTTTCACTATTTGGCCATATTGGCCCCACCCTAGAGCCTGAACCCCTGACCGAGGGGTCATGAATTTCACAATTTAAGTAAAGGGCTTCATGGACATCATAACCATGCATTTAGTTTTCAAAAAATATATATGGGAGTAGAGAAGATGATTTTCTAAGATTTAAAACATTTTTACTGTTTGGTCCTATTGGCACCACCCTAAAGCCTGAACCCCTGACCCAGGGGTCATGAATTTCAAAATTTTGATAGAGGGGCCCTCATGGACATCATAATCATGCATTTAGTTTTTAACAAATACCGGTATATATGGGAGTAGAGAAGAAGATTTTCTAAGATTTAATACATTTTTACTATATGACCATATTGGCCCCACCCTAGAGCCTGAACCCCTGACCAAGGGGTCATGAATTCCACAATTTAGGTTGAGGGATTCATGGACATTATAACCATGCATTTAGTTTTTAACAAATATATATGATAGTAGAGAAGAAGATTTTCTAAGATTTAATACATTTTTACTATTTGGCCATATTGGCCCCACCCTAGAGCCTGAACCCTTGACCTAGGGGTCATGAATTTCACAATTAAGGTAGAGGGCTTCATGGACATCATAATCATGCAACCAGTTTTTTCCTCACATGCGTGGGAGTAGAGAAGAAGATTTTTGAAAATTTGGCTTTTTTTTGCATATTTGGCCCCGCCCGTGGCACCCCAGGGGTGGTAGAGCCATGAATTTCACAATTTAGATTCTTCTTACCATAGAGATGCTTCACACCAAAAATGGTACCGATTGACCTGGTAGTTTTCAAGAAGAAGTTAAAATTGTAAAATTGTTAACGCACGACGCACAACGCACGACGCACAACGCACGACGACGGACGAAGACCAATTGCAATAGGTCACCTGAGTGACTCAGGTGACCTAAAAAAAACTACATGACTTCTGCTCTAGATCTTGTATATATTTTATATTACAGAAAAGATTTTTTCATTCAGACCATATTATAATATGCTTGTAAAAAGAAGAATTTCTTATTGCTAGACAACTTTCAATTTCATATCTAAAATGTAAATGACACATACGCCCAGCAATGTTTTGCTTTTTTATCATAAAGACATTGAAAAAAATACTGTTTGGTGAATAAAATTAGAAAATTAAAGACTAAATTTGACTTTGAGTGAGGAGCCTCTCCGAATAATATATTGATAACATTAAAACCAACTCTCTTTGAGACAGTATTGTAAATATGCAAACTCAAACTATTCCAGATAGCAAGTACAGTAGGACAAGATGTGAAAATATGTTCAATGGTTTCAACATCACTCTTGCAGAAAGTACAAGTGTTATTATCAACTAATTTTATCTTTTAAGTAAGCTTGAACTGGAAGAAGTCTATGTACTGTTCTATATTGTAACCACTGTATAGAAAAGTCTATGGTGACCTTGAAACTCATTTTAAACACATCCTTGATTCAGGATATCCTCTTTGTACAGTAGTGGAATTCCATCTTCTAATTGATGTTGGTACAATACATACTATATTTGTATTAATTAGTTTGTAAATATGCTTGGTACATTTCCTGTATAAAAGAATTTCAACACAATGATAAGGAACAAAAGGACCAATGATATAGCTGTGAGTTTCCTTACAGAACTTTGAACCTTTTACAAACTTTGCTACAGCACTGATCATACTGTTGTAATGAATAAAACATTTTAAAATTGAATTTCTTTTCAAAATCAGATTTTGATAGAAATGATCCATTTTCAAATAAAAAGTCTTTCACAATTTTAACACCTCTTCTGACCATTCTCTATAAAACACAGGCATTTTATCCACCTTAGTTTTAGAATTAAACCAAACTGGAGAAGATGTTATGTAATCATTTGAAATTAGACTTTGGTTAAAATGTGTATTCAATATAATAAGCCATGACTTCAGAACATCTCTCCAAAAAGTGTTGGTCGATTGTTCAAAAGATTTTCAATAAAAGCGTCACCAAAATCCAACAATCGAGATACAATATCTCCAAACACTGCTTTAAAAATACTCAACCAAGATTGTCCCGCCTGCACTAGTCTTTGTATCCAAGAACACTTAAAAGAAGTTATGAAATTATTCAAGTTCACCATATTCAGACCTCCTTCAAAGGGATTTTGTGTCACGACTGAGCGTTTAATTTTATCACACTTGGATTTCCAAATAAATCTAAAAAATCATTGTTTAAAAAATTAATGGTTTCTTTTCTTGGATTTGGTTATGAAATAAGTAAATGGTTTATTTTTGGAATAATATGAATTTTAAGTACAGTAAGTCTTCCAATGGGAGTAAGAATTAGCCTTTCCCATAGTTGGATGAGTACAGAGATTTTCGAAATTTGAATATTTATAATTTAATTCTGGAATTTGTTCCATGTCAACAAAAAAATAAATACCTAATTATGCAAATTCAGTGGCTCCCCAATCTAAATTCCATCTAGATTGATAAAAGACTTCAGATAAAAAATTTTTGGAACCAAACCATATAATTTTTGTTTTTGAGCTATTAAATTTCAACTCCAATATTTTTGAAAATAATTCTAAAGTTTCGAGAGCATTAAGTAAAGATGAAGCAGAACCTTCAAGGATAAGGGATGTATCATCTGCATACTTGGATATTTTATGTTCTCCATCATACACAAAATTACCTCTTATATCTTTATTTTGTTTAATTAGTATAGCCAATATTTCAGCACGAAGAATGAATAGATACGGGGCTACAGGGTCACCCTGACGACATGCTTGCTGTATTTCAAACTGTTGTGACAGAAATTCGCTTTGGAGAACGGCTGCTTTAAAATTTGTATTGAGAATGTTTACCCATTAGATGATATGATTTCCGAATCCAAAAAACCTTATAAATGAATGACCACGAAATTGAATCGGAGGCTTTTTCAAAATCAATAAGCATGAGTAATCTAGGGATATTGTTGACTTCTGTATAAGACATAGGATCATAAATAAATCGTGTATTTTCACCAATGTATCTACCCTGTATAAAACCAATCTGAGTATTAGAAATAAGTAAATCCAGAGTAGATTTTATCCTAAGACTGACACATCCAGATATTAACTTGTAAAAACATTCAATAGTGTAATTGGTCGCCAGTTTTTTTTTTTTAGGAATTGCCTAGGTCTGTCACCTTTAAGTAGGCATGATATAACTCCTATCCTCTGAGACACTGGCAATTCTCACCTAAAAATATTTGGTTAACTGCATTTGTTATATAGTTTTTAAGATCAGCCCAAAAGAACTTATAAAATACAGCTGTGAAACCATCACTTCCAGGCGACTTGTTATTTTTTCATGCTTTTTAAATTTACCTAATATTTCACTTTCAATGAAGTTTTTATCTAAAATTTTAGATGTTGATTTATCTAATTTTGGAATATTATGAGGCTGGATAGATTGTAAATTTTTATCAGAAAACTCATAGTCTGCATTTTTAAAAAGCTCCTCATAAAAAGATTTCACCTCGTCCATGATTTCTAACTGATTATATAAAGTCTTCTCTTCTGATACTACAGCTTTTAAAATAATTTTATTAAGAAAATTTCTTGACTCTTAATGACAGAAATATTTAATAGGTATTTCTTCTTCATCTACCCATTTTGCACGAGAGTGTATAAGTGTCCTCGTAATATATCTTTTCTCAAATTTTCAAGAGCTGCTCGTTTTTCCTCTAACGATGAAAGATCAACTACATTACTATTTTCTAGCTCATTAATATCTGATATCAGCTGCTTTTCTATATTGTCATTGTTCTTCTTCTTATAAGATGAATACGAAATTGTCAAGCCCCTTATTTCCATGAGAAGAATTTCCAAAAATGCGACCCATCTATGGAGTTTTTATATTGATCTTTAACTGACTGAATGACTTCTTTAACTTTTTCAACATAGATTCTATCCCGAAATAAATTATTTTTAAATTTCCATAGCCCTCTACCTCTTGAATAAGTATTAAATTTAAATTCAAATACAACAACAGAGTGATCTGACAGATACCCAGATTTGATCGAGACATATTTAACAATATTTGAAAGATTTCCTGAAATCAATATAGAGTCAAGTCTCCCTTGTTTAAATGGATTTCTCTTTCCCTATGTGCAAGCTTTTTTTATCAGGGTTAAGAATACGATAGTAGTCAATCAGACCTAAGTCGCTCATAAATTCTAGCAATTTTTCTTTAGCTTTTAGATTATTAACATGTGACTCAGTGTTAGATCCAACAACTGGGAGAGAAGTCAATCTTCCTTAGCTATCAAATCAGGAGTTTTCGATCCAAGAGCTGGAGTATTGAAGAATAAGATAACTGGAGAAGAAATATCCATCAGTTATATAATTATGAGTGTCAAAAGTTTGATTGATTTATGTAATACTTGCTTCGATTCGCGCAGTTCTTTGTTAGTACTGGCTAGCTTTTCACTGAGAGCTTCGGCATCTTTTTCAAGGTTTTCAATGTTTTTTTCCTATTCTAACAATTTTTGTGTTGTTACAGTAACGTTTTTCTAGTTCTTTACATCTTTTGTTTATTTCGTCTTTAATTTTAGTTTCTATTTTTTGTTGTTTTAATTTGTTCGACGATCCGTTTAACAATCGAAGAGACCAAAGATTCAAGCTTATCGTCTTTAATTGTTTTTTGAAGTTCAATTTTGACCTCTTTGATGTCCTATTGTATGAGAATTAGAGTTTTGTTTACCTCGGACATATTGCCGTTATCACTGGTCTCTTGGGGAGTATTTTCAAGTTTCTTTGGTAGCAGATTTTTTTGATGGCATTTTTAAACAAATATATCCAGTGTATTCATATACAAAAACACTGCTTAGGATAAGTTCAGGATAAATGTTAACACAGTAAACACAATGGGCCACGTATATTTGTTATGGGTCGATTGTCCAGAGCACTACTCACCGGTAATGAGAGAATAAACAGTTTTTGTTCATAAAACACAAAATGTAGGGAAATATAGGATGAAACTCTCAAAATATACCTTGAAAGTCACAGGTGTGAGAATTGTAAGTCCGAAAAGGATCACTAATGCGCCGGTATCGAGATATCCTGACTATTTTTTCCTGAGCTCTTCACGCACCTGTAACCAGCACGAGCGCCATCTTAGAACCCCGAGTAAGAGCATTGTTATAGTTCGGACATTCGTTCAAGTTATCAAAGGCCATTTCCATTTGCGGCTAGCGAACATAACTGATTTTGACGTCTGGATTTCACCTCGAATGCGCATTGCTATATTATCAAAAGGAGAAGAAGTTATCAATGAAATCCGTAACCCTGTGCAATTTTCCAATTGTGGCAAAGTACAGGAAATATATGTGCAGTGTAATGTGACTGACTCTACTACAGAACGTTTTTGTGATCCAGACTTCCATATTCCAGACAGAGTTGAAGTGAAAGACCAAGAAAAACAAAACATAGAAACACTTTTTTACAGATACCATGACGTATTTTCAGATTTAGACACATGATTTACAGATACGGTAAAACACAAAATAACGCTGAGAGACGGAGTACCGGTCAATCTACCGTATCGACGCATTCTCCCAACGCAATTTGAGGAGGTCAAACAACATATGACACCTATTACATAGGGATATTATAAGAGAAAGTACCAGTGCGTACGCATCACCAATTGTAATCGTTCGCAAGAAGAATGGTGAATTACGTCTATGCGTTGATTATCGGAAGTTAAACTCTAAGACAATTAAAGACGCATATCCTCCGTGTTGAAGAATCATATAATACACTCTGTGGATCCCGTTATTTTTCGACCATTTGACCTAAATATATAAACTAGCTGAAGTAGAAGAGAACGACAAAGAGAAGACCGCATTTACTATAAAGTTTGGACTATATGAATCTAACAGCATGCCTTTCAGTCTGTGTAACGCTCCCGCCACCTTTCAGAGACTTATGCAACACTGTTTCCCTGATGAAGTTTTCCAGATACTTCTTGCATTCTTAGATGATATCATTGTGTTTTCACGGTCTGTAGAAGAACAAATTCAAAGATTGGAAGTAATGTTTCAAAAACTTCGTCAGCTGGACTTAAATTAAAATCATCTAAATGTGATTTTTTCAAAGAGGAAGTAAAGTACCTGGGACACATAGTTTTAAAGCACGGAATTAACACAGATCCTCAAAAAATGCAAGCTGTGAGTGACTGGGCAACACCGTCAACACCAAAACAGTTCATTTCTTGGATTGGCGTCAAAGACGTTTTATTCAGTCTTTTGCGAAAGTTGCCGCGCCAATGTACAATTTAATCACAAAGTTTCTGAATGCATCTAAGAAGCTGTTCTGTGAAAAGTGGAATAATGAATGTGAAAATCATTTGTGTCATTAAAGATTACTTACCAGTGCACCAATTCTAGGTATGCCAATTATACAAAACCTTTTGTGCTTGAAGTCGATACAAGTCTCAACGGTCTCTGAGCGGTATTGTCACAACACCAAGATGGTCAGCGTACGCCAGCAGATCACTTCGTCCCAACGAACAGAATGTGCAGAATTACAGTTCACGACGTCTGCAACTTTTAGCATTGTATTGAAGTATTACCGACAAATTCCGGGATTATTTTATGAACTCTTCTTTTACCGTTTATACCGACAATAATCCGCTTGTGTATATACAGTCTTCCAAATTGAGTGCATACAAACAACGCTGGGGCTCAGTTGGCTCTCTTCAACTTGGAAATCAAATATCGCAGTGGAAAACACAATTAAAATGCAGATGCTCTTTCACGTTAATCAGTGTGTGAAGAAGGAATACTTACCTCATCAACCAGTCTAGGAAACCTCTGGTCGTCTAAATGAAATTCAAAAAGATGTTATGTGTGTGCAACTGAGATTGTGTCAAGAATCATTCGATGTGATTTACAGCCAAAGTGGTCTGAAACGCTTACAGTCCCAGGACAAAGATATTCATCAGTTTTTAGTTGTTAAAGTTATGGAAACTTATCCAAAGAAAGAAGAAATGAAAAACTGAAAAGGCTGTGAATATTCTTCTCAGGCAATGGAACCGTTTAAGTATTGATAACGGAATACTTTACAGAACTGTGTTCCGGTTAATGCCAAACAATACGTTTTGCCATCTTCACTGTAACTGGAAATTCTTAAACAGTTTCATGACAACCTTGATCACCAGGGAATTGAAAGATCATTCAGTGTTATTAAAGATCGATGTTACTGGCCTGGAATGTTCAGTGAGATCAAAGAATATTGCAAGAACTGTGAACGTTGTTGTGTAGCCAAATCAGAAAACCAACAGATTAGACCAGCTATGAACCACTTACAAGCAAACCGACCTCCGCAAATTCTAGCCATTTATTTCACAGTGTTGGAACCATCAAAGGATAAGGAAAATGTACTTGTGATGACAGATGTTTTTTTTTACCAAACTCACACAAGCAGTTGCCACCCGTGATGAGAAAACTTCTACTGTTGCGTTGTGTTTGATTCAACAATGGTTTCATCACGATGGTGTACCGGATAGAATTCATAGCGATCAGGGATATTATTAAACAACTCTGCAAAATCTACGATATACAAAAGTCAAGAACTACAGCTTACCACCCAGAAGGCAATGGATAGACAGAAAGTTTCAACCGCACACTTCACGATTTACTCAGAACTCTACCACCACAGAAAAAGAAACTCTGGTCAGATCATTTATCCGATGTTACTTTTGCGTACAACGTGTCTCCAAAGTCCAGTGCTGGTTACAGTCCTTTCTATTTATTTTTCGGTCGTAAACCCAAAATTCGAGTCGATTTTATTGTGTCGTAAACAGTGTCAGATTCTGTCTCGGATAGTGATGTGATTTATGATGAATTCATTCAAGAGCACAAAAAGAATATTAGTGAATTTTTCCAGCATGCTAAAAGAAATCTTGCATCACTGAGGAAAGAGCGCTTCGACGCAAAAATGAAAAATGAAATCAAAAAATCCTCCGATTGAAGTTGAATTGGTGACGAAGTTTTTATACGAAACAGAGGTTTTACAGGAAGACATAAACTTCAAGACCTTTGGAGTACAACAAGATACCGTGTGAAACAGTCAAAGACAGTGTGTATACAGTTGTTTCAGACACTGGACAGCAGCGTACCTTCAATAGATGGGATATCAAACGCATACCGTCGAAATATACAAACAGTGAAAATTACACCGCATGTGCCATTAATCCACCCCTATCTCTGCGTCTGCGTCGGAGTTTGCGATTGCGCGATAAACAGAAGAGTATATGGGATTAAAAATCATAGACTGTGAATGTGACAAACATATATTTAACATCTGAATATTATATATATATATATATATATATATATATATATATATATATATATATATATATATATATATATATATATATTTCAATTAGCTTGTGTATATTTTTATTTTTATCGGGACGATAAAATTCAAAGCAGGGGAGTATGTGGGCAGATTTAAATTCAATCAATCATTTATGTGTTACTTTCAAATGCATATAGTTTCAACTCTACAATATCTACATATGAATTAAGGTACACTAGTTTTTGTGTGCAGGTGAATTGGAATGACATCTTTTCTGATTTCGATAAGTCACCTTGTTAAGCAGGCACGTTTGAAAGGGGGTAGACTTGACCGAAATCTTGAGAAGCAGGTGAAACTGCTTGCAAATCTTTCAAATCCTAATTCGCTTGGGGATGTTTAAGAAAAGTGTTGCAAGATAAAGTGGGAGGGGACAATGCAAACCCCCCTGTCCCTCCTGAAGCTCCGTGCCTTGTAAGATCGTCTTATTATCATATGTTGCAATTGTAATGTTTGCAACATTTAGTTTTTGCGGCATAATTGATACAATGTATGCCTTTTCAGTGCGACATTGTGGAGTTCAACTTTGATAGATTAGAGTGCTTAGTTTGTTGTCATAACTAAATAAACAAAACTTTTCAATAAAACAGTTATATTTGACAATATATTTATGAGAATATATCGCGGTCTATCCCAACGACACAATCCGGTTCTACGTCTCCGTAAATATTATCTCGTGTGTGAAACATATTATCTTGTTATAACGACTTATTATGTCGTTATTATATGTTGTACGTATGACATATTTTTCGTATGTGTGACTTATTATCTTGTTATAACGATTAAGTATCTTGTTTTAACAACTTAGGATCTCGTACGACGTAGGTAATTTCGTTTTTACGAGTTAGTTTATGTCCATTGTGTTTTTTATAATCTCGCAGATACGACTTATTATCTCGTAAGTCATACGACTTATTATCTCGTTATGAGGACTTAGTATATCGTACGTACGACTTAATTAACATTTATTTTAACTGGTAGCAATAAGCCTCCTTATATCTGCCATGTAGAAACATGATATCTTTCTTCCTCTCTTCATTGATGTGCATGTAAATATTTTGAATTCACACAGTATTTCCACCTTATTGTGTTTTATGTTTAAGATAAGATTTCTTCAATAGAATAAAGTATTTTTCCGCGTTACTTCATTAAAAAATTGAAGAAGTGTCTAAATGTACTGAATACATTAAAGAAAGTTTCAAGTCTCTATCTCTAACGGTTTATGAGGAGTAGCGATAGCAAGCATTTTGTAAGGTAGGGGAAATAACTATATTTGTTTCAAGGTAGGGATTTAAGGGGTATATTTTGAAATGTCTAAAGATGTCCTTCTAAATACATGAACATTTTTTTCTCTAACATCTTAAACAAAAGAGATGTACAAACTTATTAATTTACAGATTTCCAAATGACCTTGACCTTTGACCTTTATGTCGCTTTGATCGGCAAAGGTAAACAATTTAATTTCAAGTGGTATGATGTCTCTACAAGGTATGGTAAAAATGTTGTACTTGGTTTTATTGAATGTTAAAAACTTTCAGGGGCAATAACTGATAGAAGGGGGCCTCAGATCATTTCGGTATAATAGATTGAAGAACCCTGTAAGTGTAATGAAGACATTGTTTCAGAGGAGTAGCGATAACAAGAATTTTGTATAATAGGGGCAATAACTCTTTAATTTTTCCAAAGTATAAGCCAAGGGGCCATGTTTTAAATTGTCTTGAGATGTTCTACTACATACATGAAAAAATATTTCTCTACCACCCTAAACAAAAGAGATATAAAAACTCATTAATTAACATATTTCCAAATGATCTTGATCTTTGACCTTTATGTCATTTTAATTGACCAAGGTGGACGCTTTTATCCCAAGTGGTCCGAAGTCTCTATGGTAAATAATAAAAAAGTTGAAAGTGATTTTGTGAAAATTTAAATCCTTTTTGTATAAATAGATTGAAGAACACTCTAAGTGTAATAAAGACATTGGTAAAACGTCTAAGTGTCTATCTCGTATGGTTTTAGAGGAGTAGCGATAACAAGGTTTTCGTACACAAGGGCAATAACTTTGTAAGTTCTGGGAGTTATCAAGCAAAGGGTCATTTGGTACCATAACTTTTAATGGTCAATAACATTAAGAAAAAATGGTTTCAATATCTCTAGAAATAAAACAGCTGTCCCTTGAAAAAAAAGAGAAGAAAAACTAGACACGATCTCGTTGCGAGCAACGAGGAGGTCTTCCGTGCGATTTTTTGAAGGTTATATGACCTTGACTTTGATATTTGACCGTTTATCTCCTTATTGGGGCAACAACAAAAAAATTGATGGTTGAATTTTATTAGGAACATCATTCTCAGCATTTTATTCTATATTGATTTTCAAAATAATGTTTTTTTAAATATTTGTTCTGTTTGAGGTATGTTATCAAAGTTTGGTACTTCTGGCCCCTTAAAACCCCTTAATACGGAACACATGATAAAATAATTATAATATGTTGTTAAATAAATGTGAGATGAACATTTTTGCTTCCTAAACATATAACAAAACATTTTTTCAGTAAAGTGCTATGGAAGAAAGACTTGAGAGCCCTTTTGGTCCCTAAATTGAAGGGCCAGCCCCTTTTTCTTGGCATCATACGAAAGTTCTTTTGATATTGAACATATTTTGTTCAACAAGTGTTTAGAAATTCTTTGCCGTTTTTGAGCTATCTGGGATATGACGTTTTAGGGGCCGACCCCTAATCTCCTTATTGGGGCCAGATAACGAAACTTTTATGATTGAATATTGTTTAAAACATAATTCTAAGCATCTTTTATTCTATATTGCTTTTTAAAATATTTGTCCTTTTTGAGATATATTCGATCGAAATTTTGGACTTTTGGCCCCTTAAAACCCCTTATTACGTAACGCATAATACAAAATTTATAATGTATAGTTTTATTAGTGAAAGATAAACATTTTTGCTTCTTAAACATATTACAAAACATTTCTCAGTAAAGTGCTATTGAAGAAAGACTTGAGAGCCCTTTTGGCCCCTAAATTGAAGGGCCAGCCCCTTTTTCTTGGCATCATACGAAAGTTCTTTTGATACTAAACATATTTTGTTCAACAAGTGTTTAGAAATTCTTTGCCATTTAAGAGGTATCTGGGAAAGGACATTTTAGGGGCCGACCCCTAATCTCCTTATTGGGGCCAGATAACGAAAATTTTATGATTGAATATTGTTTAAAACATCATTCTAAGCATCTTTTATTCTATATTGCTTTTCAAAATATTTCTCCTTTTTGAGATATATTCGATCGAAGTTTTGGATTTTTGGCCCCTTAAAACCCCTTATTACGTAACGTATAATAAAAAATTTATAATGTATAGTTTTATTAGTAAAAGATGAACATTTTTGCTTCTTAAACATATTACAAAACATTTCTCAGTAAAGTGCTATTGAAGAAAGACTTTAGAGCCCTTTTGGCCCCTAAATTGAAGGGCCAGCCCCTTTTTCTTGGCATCATACGTAAGTTCTTTTGATATTAAACATATTTTGTTCAACAAGTGTTTAGAAATTCTTTGCCATTTAAGAGGTATCTGGGAAAGGACATTTTAGGGGCCGACCCCTAATCTCCTTATTGGGGCCAGAAAACGAAAATTTTATGATTGAATATTGTTTAAAACATCATTCTAAGCATCTTTTATTCTATATTGCTTTTCAAAATATTTCTCCTTTTTGAGATATATTCGATCGAAGTTTTGGATTTTTGGCCCCTTAAAACCCCTTATTACGTAACGTATAATAAAAAATTTATAATGTATAGTTTTATTAGTAAAAGATGAACATTTTTGCTTCTTAAACATATTACAAAACATTTCTCAGTAAAGTGCTATTGAAGAAAGACTTTAGAGCCCTTTTGGCCCCTAAATTGAAGGGCCAGCCCCTTTTTCTTGGCATCATACGTAAGTTCTTTTGATATTAAACATATTTTGTTCAACAAGTGTTTAGAAATTCTTTGCCATTTAAGAGGTATCTGGGAAAGGACATTTTAGGGGCCGACCCCTAATCTCCTTATTGGGGCCAGAAAACGAAAATTTTATGATTGAATATTGTTTAAAACATCATTCTAAGCATCTTTTATTCTATATTGCTTTTCAAAATATTTCTCCTTTTTGAGATATATTCGATCGAAGTTTTGGATTTTTGGCCCCTTAAAACCCCTTATTACGTAACGTATAATAAAAAATTTATAATGTATAGTTTTATTAGTAAAAGATGAACATTTTTGCTTCTTAAACATATTACAAAACATTTCTCAGTAAAGTGCTATTGAAGAAAGACTTTAGAGCCCTTTTGGCCCCTAAATTGAAGGGCCAGCCCCTTTTTCTTGGCATCATACGAAAGTTCTTTTGATATTAAACATATTTTGTTCAACAAGTGTTTAGAAATTCTTTGCCGTTTTTGAGCTATCTGGGATATGACGTTTTAGGGGCCGACCCCTAATCTCCTTATTGGGGCCAGATAACGAAAATTTTATGATTGAATATTGTTTAAAACATCATTCTAAACATCTTTTATTCTATATTGCTTTTCAAAATATTTCTCCTTTTTGAGATATATTCGATCGAAGTTTTGGATTTCTGGCCCCTTAAAACCCCTTATTACGTAACGTATAATAAAAAATTTATAATGTATAGTTTTATTAGTAAAAGATGAACATTTTTGCTTCTTAAACATATGACAAAATATTTCTCAGTAAAGTGCTATTGAAGAAAGACTTTAGAGCCCTTTTGGCCCCTTATTTAAGGGACCAGCCCCTTTTTCTTGTTATCAAACGGAAGATCCTGTAAATATAAATTTTATTTGCTCTATATGTTATGGTAAAATATTTTCAGGAAAGGAGATAAAGAACAAAAACCATTAAAAATTACGTCGTTTTTTTAAACTCGATTTTCGGGTCCAGGCGAGCTTCGACGCCTTTGAAGCCAGACAACCACAAAATTAATGCCTTTAAACACATCTACAATCTTTTGTCTACAATCCCTGAAAATTTAAATTCAATATCTTTTTTCGTTTAGGAGGAGATAGCAGGACAAAATGACCCTCTAAAAATCACTAAAACGTCAATATCTCCCGAACGGAAATGACGTCATTAAAATAAAAAATTATATATAAGGTTTTTATCAATATCTACAAGATCTGAAATTTTCACGAAAATCGGTCAAGTCGTTTTCAAAACATCGCTTGTACAAAAAAGCGTAAGAAAAAAAAAATAAAAGGGAAAAAGAAACAAAGCAATAACAATAAGGTCTTCCGTTGGAAACGGAAGACCTTAAATAGTAAAAAACATAAGAAATAAAAAAAGTCTTTCACCTGAAAGGTGAAAAGACCTAATAAAAACATACGAAATACAAACCTGAAAGGTGGAAAGGCCTAATATGAGAGAGAGAGATAGAGAGAGAGAGAGAGAGAGAGAGAGAGATTTCAAAAAGTTGATGATTACCTTGACGGTATGCAGACCTTTCTTCAACTGCTCTAGAATTTGACTTGATTCATCTTTTGGTTTACCCTTTGCCCCTTCCTCTGTATTGCTAACTCGAGGCTGTGAAGTATGATCCATTTTGATGTTCAGGTACTATACAATAAACCTTAAATACAAATAATTACATTGCAGTTGTTTGTATGGCTGGTTTTTTTTTTAATTTTCTAGGCTTATGGGCTGTGTAGCAACCTCTAATGATACAACGTCCACTAATGATATAATGTTGCATTAGTGGTCAGGATGTTGACCACTAATGATATAATTTTATCATTAACGAACAACCTAACCGTCCGCTAATGATATAATTTTAGATTTATATCATTAGCGGTCAAAAACCGTAACCTCTAATGATATGGAAAAAAAAACGAGAAATAAGGACTACCTTGACCACTAATGATACACATTTGCACACATTTTTAATTGCATTAGTGGATGGATTTGCAACCTTTAATGATATAATATGATATAATTTAATATAAAATTATATATATATATATTTGATTTGATTTTCATACGATACTGCATAAGAATTGGTTAATTTTTTTTTTTGGTGGGGGGGGGGGGCGTTATTTGATCATATACATGTATTTTGTCCTTTAAAATACACCATTCTGACATTACCCTGATATTTTGCCTTTTTACTTGAACTGAAATAGTCGCATACAGACAAAATACATACCATTTATGACTTCGTCTGTTTACTTGAAGATCCAAATTGATTATCATTAATCAAAAAGGAGTTGTGCTAAATATTTTTAGTTGAAGAAAGTTTGAAGAAAACCAATTTTACGATATTAAAACATTATTGATAAACTTTTAGCGGGATTTTATTAACATGAAAAAGGTCCAATTCATAAGACTTATTCTGCTTGGTGCAGGTTGCACAACGCAAACAAAAGTCACACGGGTTTCATATTTTATTTTGTGTGGAAACGTTGCCGTCATGAATAATATTGGTAAAAAACTACAACAAATAGAAATAACAAATTACTAAATAGGAAAATATAGAATTTAACTTTATACCTTTAACTGTAAATTACTTTAAAGACCATAATGGTGTGCCATACTTTTAAGAATGTTTTATCTGTAAAATAAATTTCCATCTGTAACTATACTTCAAAAATACAATTTAATACTAACAAATTTGAGCAATTACTTCAATAAAAAAGACTTACTTAGTGGTTCGAGGCACGCATCTAACAAGATTGAAGACGATTGACAAAGTGAGACCGGACTGGTCAGTAAGGCTGACAGGAAGTGAGTGATTGACCAGATATAGTTAACTTGTACCAAAAATGATTACCGGGTATATTAAGGTCAGACGACACGTTCCTCAATTTTAGATAACTTTTTCCAGGAATTTGTTAATGGTTTACAACTACTTTGACAAGCTTTCTTGCAAAAAATTAGGGTACCTTACCAGGCATTTCTGCAAAATACTAGAATATGCAATTTCCTATATAATCTTCTTGAAGATACACTTGAATTGCTGATATGAAAATAAATACATCTACAGCAAAGCTAAATTCTCTAAAATAGAACTATATTACCGCCGGGGCGGGGCTTTGAACTCACGACCTCTAGAACCTATACGCTACTGACAGTGAGCGGCCACGGTTCTAACCACTCGACCATCTAGGCATATAACCAAATACAAGTAAATTTTGATCATTTTAAAAGTAATTATAAAATTAAATTTTTTTGTTGGAACTCTTTATTACGAGGAGATACAAAAAAGATTCTCGAGGAACGTGTCGTCTGACCTTAAACTCAAAGTGGTTAGCTTGTAAAAAAAATATTTCTGAAGAATTTTAAAATTAAACCATAGACAACACAAGACTATTTGCTATTATGGTCTGTAGCACAATTGAATCACTAATTTATTGTTAAGTTGAATATGTGGGTTTGTTAATTATACCTTAGAACAACAAAGAATATGAAATAATGTTGGCTGAATTAAAACTACTTCAACAATGGTGATTATGTCGGTGTAACAAAAAATGTTAACCCGGGTTGAAAATTGACCCGGGTTTGATAAAATTATATCATTAGTGGTCAACATTCTGTCCACTAATGCAACATTATATCGTTAGTGGACAATGTATCATTATATAAATAGTGCCTGTTTGGGAGGGTAACAGTTGAAATTGACACCCCGAGAGAACCATTGTCAACCGACGCGAAGCGGAGGTTGACAATGGTTTTCGAGGGGTGTCAATCTCATCTGTTATCCTCCCAAATAGGCACTATTTATTTTATTATACTGAATGTCTTAATTTTAAGGAAATTTTTCTGCTTTTGTATAGAAATGACGTGAATTCTACGGCGAACTGTACGCGCATAATTTACGCGCATGTAACAATTCGTTGTGTTACCCGTTGCCAAGTGTGTTGCTAACGCTGAGGGTAATAGAACAAATTATCAACTGCGTCTAAACCAATCAGATTTCAGTATTTAACATGAAAGTATAATAAAAGAGGTTGCTACATACCACGTTTTCAGTCAAATGAAATATTAAATGATTGAAGTCAGAAAAATCAACCTTTGAAATGTTAAATTACCCAAGACGGCAAATATAGCGGATAGTATGAAAGAGTTAAAGTTTTGAAACCGAAACTTTTAAGTACACACATGTACAATTAAACTGTGAAGAGCAAGTTACACTTCTGTTCAAAGACAGTTCAAAACTCTGAAGTCGGAGTCAATTTTCAACAGGGTCAGTTTTCAACGTGTCGATGTCCTTAGAAGTTTGAAAAATATTTTTCAAGCTGTTGAAAACTGACCACAGGTATAATTTCACGACTTTTGGTATCAATTTTTCAACGTTGAAAAATGATATCCGGGTCAAATTTCAACCCGGGTCAAGATTCCTCGTTACGCCGGCGAATGCGTCATAAATGTCCAATACTCCCTAAACACACCCACGAAAAAGTTACTGTGTAGTGTTTGTATCTGTATTGAACACAATATTTTTTTCTGTCAGATCAAGATAAGTAGCTTATTAATCATAATTTTGTTAATCTTGCAAGTTTAAGAAAAGTTATTGTTAAGTTGAATTAATTAAATAATCACTGATCGCGACTTGTCTGATAAAAATATGAAATGCTGTCAGTTAATTATCGTGACTTCTCAAAATAAATTAAAGTTGAAGCGATTTACCGGAAATATAACATAAACGGCCGGTATTGGTTTGACAATCTTAGCAAACCACGGTCAACATGAACGATCATGGTGGAGAGAGATATATATATAAACGGACACCGGACCATGGCTTGAGACGATGTTGTTTGACATATATTCTTTTTAGCTCTATCTACACAGTTTAACAACAAGAGACAGAGTTCTTAGTCTTAATAACAAACTGTTGCTATCGGGAAAAAAAACCCAAACAAAAACAAAAATCCATATCGGCATGAATATCGGACAATATTAGGAATTAAAACATGGAGCTGAAATTTTTTATCAGATACAAAATAATTAGGTAGAGCAAGTTCCATTTCAGAGACAGTTCAAAAACCTGTAGTTGGTCAATTTTCAACGTGTGAGGTCATCAGAGATTAGAAAAAAAAAATTTTTTGAGCTGTTGAAAAATGACGTTTGCTCGCAGTTTTAACGTTAGAAAAGCCCCCGCCCCTCCTCCCCCCCCCCCCCCGCCCCCCAATATCCCAAATCAATAATCAATGTTGAAAAATGAAATCCGGGTATACATTTCACGACTTTTGGTCTCAGTTTTCAACGTTAAAAAAGCCCCCCACCCCCACCCCCACCCCCTCCCCGAATCAATAATCAATGTTGAAAAATGAAACGCGGGCCAATTTTTAACTTGGGCTAATATTCTTTGTTACAACGACATGATCCCTATTGTTTAAGTAGTTTTAATTCAACCAACTTTAATTGATATTCCTTGTTGTTCTAATCTATAATTAACAAACCCATATAGATAGATAGATAGATAGATAGATAGATAGATAGATAGATATATATATATATATATATATATATATATATATATATATATATATATATATATATATATATATATATATATATATATATATATATATATATATATATATATATAGTTATACAAATCCGTGTTGTGGGTTATTTCATATACCTCAGACTCACGTTGTGGGATCCTTAGGTGGTTTATGGGTCATCTATATTTTGACCCATAAACCATGTAGTTCAAAATTCACAGGGAGGTTGAAAATGGTATTATTAACATAAAAAAACAAAAAAAAATGTTTTTTTGACCCACACGGATATATTGAAAAATGTCCCAGAACTCAAAATCTATTTTTAGAACATCGCGTCAAAGCTACTAGTTTTGAACATTTTGTCTATCTATAAACATCCAGCGGGGTGTCCCACAAAACGGCATTCGGCACACCTCGGCAGATTCGTACCTCATCTGGATACCGGAATCGGCCGAGGTGCGCCGAATGACAAAACGGTTTTGTGATGCACGCAATGCATTGTTGGATATCAATGGCGGAGTACAGCAGTAACTTGGGTAAGTACTGAATATATTTTCTTATTAGCAGTAATTAGTAGGTCATATTTATAAAAATATGACGAGGAAGCAAAGATTATCGAACTAAAAGTACAATTAAGAAAAAATGGCGGACGCTCTTAGGCTGAAACGTCAAACGGCTGCCTTTTGACCATGCACCGATTCGTAATGCTGAAATGTCAAATGGCTGCCATGCACCGATTCGGAATGCAAGTGTCATTCTTCAGCTGTACAGTACATGGGGAACAAGTCTGCGAGTTCAGAAAACTTGTCTTGAGCGGTTAGATTACTTTTTTGTTCGTTTGCATACATAAAAATGTATTGTTTACAGGTGCAAGTAGAGAGTCCCCCAATACTCAACCCCGGGACTTGTTGAACATTTTTTCCTTAAATTATATTTGTTATGCACTAATTTGTACGTCCGGATTGATTAAAGATCGTTTGCTTATCACTTCCCTGCCATGTATACAAACTGGTGTTCACTGGGGGATAGTAACCTAGCCTGGAGGCATATATACGGTAGCACATGCAACCCTGTGTCTTTGTTGTTGATCGAGTCTAAAGTAGTATAAAATACTGTATATGAAATAGTTCACCGGAGATTTCATTTCACCCGCTAATGTTACGGTCCATCTATCGTCAGTGTAATTACATGTATTCCTTAAGATTTGGATATATCCTACCGTATTGCTTAAACAATAATAATTTATATATGTGCTTAATCATGATAATCGTTCACACCTCTGTGTGACTTTTATATTGTGTATATAATGAGTCAACCTCTCGAAGACTGCGGGCATGAGTAGCACGTGCCGAGAGTTCAACTGTGTATAAACAAAGTAGGCCCAACCCAGACTTATTTCAGAGACACCTGGTTTAGATTTCATTGAGAGTTTTATTTTGAATCTCCAGAAAAAAACTTGTAGATGTGTTCTATTATAAAAAGAAATCAGCTTTTTATATCTACCCGGCGATATTTTTTCCTCCTTTAATTACAGACCCTGAAACGTACTACTACACCAAAAAAGCGTGCAACTTTCGTGCGAGAAACGTTTCGTGTAAACCGTTTAGCGTTTCGTGTAAACCGTTTAGCGTTTCGTGTGACTCGTGAAGCGTTTCGTGTAAACCGTTTAGCGTTTCGGGCAAAGCGTGCAGCGTTTTGGGCAAAGCGTGTAAATCGTTTCGGGCAAAGCGTGCGAGAACCGTGTGAATCTTCATCAGATTTCATTCGGAACTCTCTGACAATTTAATTGTTTCAAAATAGCGCTCGTGTTAAACATTACTTTTAACTGTTTGTGATTGGCAAAACTCCTTTGAGATAATCTTGTGGAAAAAATCTATAAGAAATGATACACTTATAAATTGAACTAATTTTTAACAAACAAAAGAAAAGTTCGCGTATTGAAAGAAGACTAGTTACTGAGACTATTCGGCTGTGTACAACCAGTACACATAACCTCGGACATCGGGTAAGACCTGCACCGGCTGAATCTGTCAATCAAACTCTGTGTATTCGTTTTCATTGGGTAGTCACGCGTCTCTCTTTTTTTGTCAATAGCCAATAGAAATTTAATGACTTCAAGGTAGTCGGAATCAGTATTTGATGATGCACACAATTTCAATGATAGATTATTTAACATTAATTTGAACAAAATTAAATGTAAACATAGAAAGAAAATATACTGTTCATTTCTATGAATTGCGGGAAGTAAATTCTTCTGAATCCTGATTAAAAATATTTCTACAAATTATTATTTTATTTATTTAAGCTCTGATAACGTAAAACAACAGATAATTAACACACTGCAATTTTCCTAAAATGTACACATGCAATTGATTATTATGGGAATCTATATGCATGGTACTTAATTCAAATAAATTACATGTATGATAGATATATTGTACACCCTTATGCGGGGCGCCGGTTATGTATACGAATATTGAGACAAAAATCTAAATCATTTTTTGTTCTTTCCGAAATCCGAAATAGTAATGACAACTTTCTTTATTGTTTCATCCATTGATTTTCTCTGTGATATTATTTACAGAACATTTATTTACGCAATTGATTTGACATAAAAAAAAATTAATCGGTTGTTTTATAGCATTTTTCTAACTTATGTGACTAATTTAATTTTAAATAACTTTCAAAATTATCAATGTAAATAATTACAGGTTTATTAACAGTTGGTATTTTTACATCGTATTCTCTGAAACCATTAAAAATATTAATGTGAGAAGAAAAAACAAATCCCGCCGAATACTGAAAAACCGATTTCAGTTTGTAATCATACGGATTTTATTTTTGGTATTGAATATTTTCTCTGGATTTTTTATTATTTACAGGACTAACTAGAATCATGGATATTTCTTTTAAGCAATAAATATGTTTATAATTGATTTTAATTGATCAATTCAATACTTATGTACATAAATGTTTCTAATATCAGTATTTCTATTATTTCGGCTTTTCTTAAAATTAATTCTTACTAACAGAGTCAGGGTAAAAATCCGAGAGGACCCGAATCGATCAGGATAAAAGCGTGTGAAAAGCGAGCAAATCGTGAGTGATTCACTCCCGCAACAATTTCGTCTCAAATCGTACATCAATGGAAATAACATTTGCATTTCTTACCAGAACTCAAACATTGTAGATGTCTATGGCATAAATTAATCCAAAAATATCAAGTATAGTCCATATATCGGTTATTTTTCGTGTATGTCAACAACACAAGTTGAATTTGTCCGCCATGTTTACTGGCCTTGACCAGTTTTATTTTGGGACAGCCAATGAGATGTAACGGGATGGGAGAAATAATGACGGACCAGACCGGGATTCGAACCCGGGCCCCCTGAATCTCTAGTCAGGTGCTCTACCAACTGAGCTATCTGGCGCCGGTATTCGAACCGGTCTGACCGTCACATTCCTCCCCCCTTAAATGATCTTCGTCCCCGAAGATCACCCCAGGCTCTTCCCCTGGCAGGAGTTCACCTGTCAGTTCCAGGGGTTGGTCACGGCACCAAATGTACCGGGATGGGAGAAATAATGACGGACCAGACCGGGATTCGAACCCGGGCCCCCTGAATCTCTAGTCAGGTGCTCTACCAACTGAGCTATCTGGCGCCGGTATTCGAACCGGTCTGACCGTCACAGAGAATTCAGGAGCGGATCTTTACCTGAATATAGGAATTCCCCTATTTTAAACATAATTAACGCGGTAAATATGAATTTTCCATTATATACCATTTCCTGAAACTTTGTTTTAGTGATAGAACGAGGAAAGATCGATTATTTACTCTGTCATTCACGTTATCAAGCCCATCAAAACTCCAAGCGTAGATCCCATACAATCACGCTAGAACTGTCATGGCTGCTGAAAAAGACGACTGGTAAACATGCTTATGTGTTTTATCTGGTTTTGATATATATACGGTTAGTTTGTTCAACCTGAATTAAAAAATCATTTTATCTAAAGGAAGTCAAATATAAAATCGAAATTTTTAGACCGAAGTCAGTTGCATTAAAAAATTAATTTAGCACCATTATGGAGATCCTGTGGAATTGTAGCCCTCTTCAGTAAACATCAGATATAAAAATTGGAGAGGGCTACATTATTGCAGCTAGATACATGAAATTCAATAACACTTTTTCTATACACTTTTTCATACAGGAAGCATTATGATATCATATCATGTGAAAAAAGACCATACAGTGCGAGTAACATTTATCATATCGTACAAAAAGCAAACCGTGCTATGCTAGGAACGTATTGTAAAAACTGTATAGCGTGTGAGAAACATACAGCTGGTATAGTAGTGTGTTTCAGGTTTTTATTTGTATGAAGAAAAAAAAATTATTACCTCCTCTCTCTCCCCCCCCCCCCCCCCCCCCCCCCCCCCAAGAGCTTGCATGGGGAAAGGAATATTTTGATCTAAAGAGGTTTTATGAAGATAAATATTATTTGTTATTTTTAATTACATGTATATTCTAAATAATGTATCCTCCCCCCCCCCCCCCCCCCCAAATATTTCATTTTGCGAGGGGATGCTCTGCTTTGCGGTGCCCTTGTATTTTTTAAAAATACATTGTGATTCATATATCGTTACCACTATATTGTGATATGTATTGTTGTTTCATAACGCATGCATTGTTCATATAACCATAATATTTCATCATATGAATGCTTATGTTTATATGTAACATTAGACTTTTTATCTAAGTATTGTTTTCATTATTATTTTACAGCATTGATAAGTATGAATCTTCCAAAAGCTTGGAAAGCACATTAATGATGCAACCTCAGACAAGCCCAAAAATAATGCTGTTATGAAATTAATGTTGAACAACTACCCATGGAAGCTTTGACTCTTTGCATGGAGGAATATTGATAGACAGTAGGAGATTAGATATGACTTTGGACTCTGTTGCAGCACTGTGATGCACGTTCCATAGATTCTTCTGAACACTGCACTGATTCATCAGATGTCAGACATGAACAGGTATTTTTCATTAACTACATTACTTTTTTCAACACATGATTTACAAGCTTAACTCTAATTACAATGAAATCTTTTTCAAATTTATAACAGAGAGCATTCTAGAGAGGGACACAATGGTAACTCATGTAGATGTTCCACTAACTAGTTAAGATGGGCTCTTAACTGATACTACAGTCTACTCAGGACCATGTAACTTCACATGTTCAACAGCTTTGGCATTTTACTACAGGTATTACCTTAAGTTACTCTTTCTGAAATATAGGGGAACATTTCAGTAACTACAGTAGACCTGTAGTAACTAAGCAACTAAAATTTCATTGACAATTATTCTTTGCCTGTACTCTAGGGAGGAATTTGAAGGCAAATCCTGTTGAAGCACACCCAGATGTTCCACAGATTCTGCAGAACAGTGAAGATCTGTTGCAGCACATAATTACCGTATATACTTGTTCAACAGATTCAACAGGTCATAAAGGACCATGTTGCAGAATATGTTCAACAGCCTTGCACAGGTATTTTTATTACACAAATACATGTATTCTGAATGATAGGGAATTTTTGTCAAGGCAGGACTTCACTAGAATATCATTGTTCTTTGTATACTATAGGAAGCATTTTGGAAGCAGCAGTTTTGCATATACCGCATAGTTTAGTGCTAGGATCTTTTTAAGAGCACTCGATTGGCGCAACAATTTTTGGACTATTTTTATCTCCTTCATAAGAAGACCTATGTATAAAGATAGAGAAAAGTAATAAGATTTTAAAGCTAAAATATTTAGATTTTTTTCTTTTGTAAATGATAGTTTATAGCTAGACAAATCATATCAAAAAAATTAAAGAAGATCTGATGGTTAATTTATTAACCACCCAGCCTCCTTAAAGGATGCCATCCGAGTACTAATTAATCACCAAATCATTTTATTTCTTTTCAGAATATGAGATAGAAGCTTGTAATGGTAGTAGCATCAGCATTGTCTGGAAGGAACTATCAGTGAAGGTAATACATGCAGGTACATTATTTGAGGGTCCTCAACACCTGTTAAAAGTTCTGCATACAAGCCCATTTTCTTAATTAAAGATATTGATTTTTACCATGTGTTTTGACTTAAAAATTACCCCCCCCCCCCCACCCCCTTATAATCAGTTTTTAAAGGGGGGACTTTAAATTTCATTTCTCTTCATTAAAATAAATGCTCCTCCAGTATTCACACTCAGAACCTGTGGGTTGGTAGACTGAGGGTAAACCCATAGCTGCACAGAGATAGTTAAAACACCAATTATTGGCGATATAAACTGTTTCACATCGCGTTGAAATTGCCATGATGTGACGTATTGTCTTAAAAGTAGAAGTCACAGGGTGTCGAGGATTCTTAATTTCGTTATTGTTTTAGTTATATTTTGTCACCACTTTTTAATCAGCCTTTATCCTTAACTTTGACAATGACAGCTTTTTCTCTGAAATGGAATTGTTTGTTCTGACATTTTCCCTGTAGATTGTTCATGATTTTTTTTGTGTCTTTGTGACATTGTGTATATGCAAACATATAACTGTGTGATTGCTCATGGTTTTTGGGTCACTGTCAAATATATGTATTTGTGTCTGTTCATAGATTAAACGTGGGTCATTGTCATATATATATATGTTTGTGTCTGTTCATGGATTGTGGGTCATTGTCATATATATATAAATATATATATATACCGGTATATGTTTGTGTCTGTTCGTGGATTAAATGGGGGTCATTGTCATATATACATGTTTGTGTCTGTTCATGGATTGTGGGTCATTTTCATATATGTGTCTGTTCATGGATTAAATGCAGGTCATTGTCACACATACATGTTTGTGTCTGTTCATGGATTGTAGGTCATTGTCATATATATATACTATATATACCAGGGTTGTCCAAATATGTTCGTGGACAATAGCATTTTTATCATTTTAAATGGGTTAATTTATTCATATTATATATCTAAATCTTTGTCATAAAATTTCAGATCAAACCAAAGTGGTCTTTATTGTTTTCTATAGAAATAAAGTAAAATTTTAATGTATCAAAGGCTCGCAGAAAGTATGCACGTCCCAGCGCAAAAATTGTCCAAACTTTGTAATTGAGTTTTTAGATATGTATATTTACTGTTTTCATAATCTTCTATTGTGATGTAGTCTGTATTGTGTACATTATTTTCATACATCATTTAAAAATATTTTCAAACCAGCAGAGGACATTTAAAAGATATTACGGCAAGAATATGTCTTTAAAAACGCATGAAAAAGCAACTTCATCTGACCGCTGGCAATAAAAAAATTGTGTCAACTGAAGTAAAAAACTGAAATGAATGAAATGATTAAGGAAACTTATCCACAAGTGGCATAAGTGATATGTTGATGGAATATGCGATTGTACCTTCTGACCAAACGGTGAATGCGGCATATTACTCTCAATAAACCCAGTACTACGTCATTATAATTTAACGTCATACTGGGCTGTGCGGCCTGTATAGGCAATGTATATACATTCATAACTCCATTACAAAAATATACATTATTATGCTGTTTATTACAATATTATAATACTTTCCTGAAAATGGCGCTTCTATTTTGAATAAAATTACATGTGTCCACGAACTTTTTGGACAACCCTCGTATATATATACGTTTGTGTCTGTTCATGGATTGTGGGTCACTGTCATAGAGTTTTTGTTCTGCAATTTTTTCTGTGGATTGTTCATGGGTTTTTGTGTCTTTGAGTTTAGACATTTGTGCATATGCATGCATACATATTTAGTCAAAGATATATATGTGAATGCTCATGGTTTTTGGGTTGCTCTCATATCTACATGTTTGTGTCTGTTCATGGGATGTGGATCACTGTCACGGATTGGTTGTTCTAACATTTTTCCTGTAGTTTGTTCACGCCTATTTTGTGTCTTTGACTTTAGAAATTTGTGTAAGTGCAAATATATATGTGAATGCTAATGATTTTTGGGTTGCTGTCATATATACATGCTTTTGTCTGTTCATGGGATGTGGGTCATTCTAACAGATTGTTTGTTCATGAGGTTTTAGTGTCTTTGTACATAACGCCTCAACTACCTTATGTGGATGATGATGATACTTCAACATTAATTTACATGATGATACTTCAACATCACATGCTGAAACTTTAACATTACAAGCTGATACTTTGTCTTTATATGATGATAGTTCTTTGTTACATGCTGATACTTCTTTATTATGTGATGGTACTTCACTCTGCGGTGATTCTAAAAATAGGGAAGGGTCATCTTGAGATTGAAATACACTAAAATTCAGAACTCATTGATGCCTGACAAGTTTTTAACACTGGGCTTTTTCTCTGTTTCGGAGATTGATCAGATATTACTAAGGTCCACTGAGACTAGTTTAATAGATCAAGATACTCAACAAATAATACCACTTGATTATGTGTTGTCCTTTAACAGAGTCATTTTATATTTAAAGAAAGCCTGCTTGGGAAAACCATTGGCGCTCCCCATCAGTGCATACAAATCAGGGGGTTCGAGGTACCCCAGGGGATTTTTTGTCCAAAAATGTGCATTCTGAAGTGAACCCAAGTTTATGGCGCTTGGTCAAAGTGGACCGCTAAAAGTATTCATAGCACCTAATCAAAGACTTCTGTCATTCAGGTTACATCAGATTTATGGGTGGACTTTCCCTGGAGATCCACGTAAAGGAGTGGACAATGTAAGCACTAATTTTTTTCAACAGTACAGTTACTGCTAAAATCAGTTTCAACAGCGCACGTAGTCCCTAGCATCTGACTTCATGTAAGATATTCCAAGCTGGAGGACGCAATGCTCTATCCTTTGTATGTAGTTTTACAATAATTTTATGAAAATGGAAATTCGATCATATGTAGATCAATAGATGAAATATTGTAAAATACGGGATCCCCCCATTCCCTATTTTATATTTACTTGTTGACTTGTGATTGAGGGGTAGGTCTGCCACCACCACCACCACCCCCCCTCCCCCCCCCCTTAAATAAAAGATAGTTTGTGAGAAGCGCTGGGATCTAATGGATGATTGCTCATGCTCTGATTTCCTTAAGACAGAAAGTAAAATTGCTATTTAATGGCGTAGAATGCCCAATCCAAAGGGGGTAAAATAAATTTGAGGGCGCCTGCCTGCAGAATTAAAACAATCAACCTACAACATAAAACGTACTCATAAAATTGGCATCCAGTTTGAAGGCGCCTAAACAAAGACGAGTTACAATAAGGGGACTATGGAGTTGTTTGACACACAGAGATTTCGGCGCAAGTTCGATCCAACAAATGTAATCAAAAGTGATGGTGCCCCCATTCCCTCCAGCATCCAGTTTCAGCTGAATGGCACAAGCCCTAGTATTGGGAATATAAGTTTTGATAATAACCAATGGGGTGTCCATATTTATATAAGGAAATAAGCATAAAAGAAGCTTGTTTAAATTGTTGGGTACAATGTAGCTTGAATTTAGTCTATTCTCTCCTTAGTAATATCCCTGAGTTTTATCGAATCACGATCCTGCTGCTTATAGCGAATTTAGAATCACCGCATACTGTAATACCATCATTTTATGAAATATCAGCATGTATTAGTGAAAGCATATAGTGAATAGGTATAATCATATAATAAAAAATTATCAGCATGTAATGTTATACTATCAGCATGTAATGATAATTGATAAATTATCATATAATGAAGAAGTATCAGCATGTAAAGTTCACTTGATGTATCAGCATGTAATGTTGATTGATGATCAGCATGAAATGTTGAACTATCAGCATATTATGGGCATTATCTACATAAGGCAGTTGAGGTGTTCCATTTCTTTGAGTTTTATTTGTGTTTGCATGTATATGTATATATATGTGAATGCTTATAGTTCTAAGGTTGCTATACTAATACATGTTTGTGTCTGTTCATGGATTGTGGTTCACTGTCATATATACATGTTTGTGTCTGTTCATGGATTGTGGTTCACTGTCATATATACATGTTTGTGTCTGTTCATGGATTGTGGTTCACTGTCATATATACATGTTTGTGTCTGTTCATGGATTGTGTATCACTGTCATATATATACATGCTTGTGTCTGTTCATGGATTGTGGGTCACTATCGTAGGTTAATTTTTGTATTATTTCTCCTGTACCAGGTAGTTTGTTCATGACTTTTTTGTGTCTTTGAGTTTATACATTTGTATATATGCAAATATTTTAAAGGGGCACTGTCATGATTTTGGTCAAATTTTGTTTTTCTGTTTTCATTATTTACAATGCTTTAGGATATATTTCTAATGATCAAATGAAATTTGAGAGTCAGTCATTGAGTTACAAGCAAGATACAGAGCTCACAATTCTTTGTCATGTAAACCAGGATTGTGCCCTATTTTTTTATTTACATAGGTTCAATATACAAGTCTTTTTCAAGCTGATTTGTCTATCATTTTATTCATTTTAAGAATAAAAAAACAGTTCCTAACATTTAATACATTCATTTTAGGTCTATAACTGGAATTTTTGCTTCAACATTCAAAATTAAAACAAAAGATTTGTTTACATAGCAAAGTAATTTCTTATTTAATTTTGGTCTCAAGCATTTTGATATTAGTATGATAGAATGCTGGAGAAAATTGTATCTAATTTGTTTGATGAATTATTGAACTGTATATACATGTTTGTGTCTGTTCATGGATTGTGGGTCATTGTCATGTATATACATGTTTGTATCTGTTCATGGATTGTGGGTCATTGTCGTATATTTACATCTACAAACTTTAAGTATAATTTCCTCAATTTCTTACGAAAGGTTATAGTTAATTCATAGCTCTATAGAAACAGCCAGACTGAAATCTACACGCCCCATTTAACTATTGGTCGAAATCTACAGCGGCTGAAAGTGACAGGACTGAAATTAACACGCCCTGTTTATCGATTGATCTGAACCTACAGCGACCTAAGTAAAATCACGGACTGCATGAAATAATCATGATGATGTCAGACTAAAAGTCTCACAGGAGACGATTTGGCTGTTTCTTTTAGCTAACGTACATGTGTACGTTAACAGTAATTTAGTAAATTTTACTAACTTTTCATAATCAATTTATTAATTAGTTAAAGAAAGATGTTAATATAAACAATAAAATGCTTTCTTTGATGATTCATGCAGGTTATGAAGGTAGCGATCATTGCAGGAAAAATTTACATAACCCGCTAACACTGGTTATTTAGCAGGTTATGTATTTTTCCTGCAATGTCACTACCTTCATATCCCGAATGAATCACTATAGAAAGCATTTTATTGTTTAAATATGTTACATGTTGGCGTCGATCTGTTCATGGATTGTGGGTCATTGTTGTAGATTTCTTATTTTAACATTTTTCAGTTGATTGTTCATGAGTTTTTATGTTTTTGAGTTTACTGATCAATAAATATTTGCTTTAACGGCGTATTGAACAACATGTAACTTCCAAATAAAATGACTTGCTTATGGAAAGGAACGATATGATTAACATAATAGGATACACAGAAAAACCGTGAAGTTAAATGATAAACTTTCTAGGATTAACACTCGGTACTACTGGATTTGTGCATGATGATAGATCTGTATGCTTGATCAATAGGTCTGATAAATGATATGATAGTATAAGATTGTAAAAAATATTGATGCGGGTACCATATATATATGTTTGTATCAGTGTTCATGGATTGTGGGTCACTATCATATATTGTTTGTTTAAACATTTTTCATGTTATTTGTTTATGTGTTTTTTGTGTCTTCAAGTTTAGTCAATTGTGTATATGCATTCATACATATTGAGTTCAGACATTTGTAAATTCAAAGATATATATGTGAATGCTCATTGCTTTTGGAGTGCTGTCATATATATAAATGTTTTTGTCTGTTCATGGGATGTGGGTCACTCTCATAGAATGTTTGCTCGAACATTTTTCTTGTGACTTTGAGTTAGATATTTGATCTTTATGTTAATTTTTGGTTCTCTGTTATACTGTACCCGCAATGAATTTAACATGATAATAAAATGATAGGATAGAAACCACGCACGATATGATAGGATTGACGCATGTTATACATGTACATTGAAAAGTGTACATGCAAGATACGATAGGAATGATACACCAGAGGAAAGGATAAATGATGTTCATGATAAACATATAATATTAGCTCTAAATGATCTTCAAAATTAATGTGATAAATTAATGGCATAGTTTGATAAAAAAATGTACAAATTAAGATACTCGCAGAAATCTTTTTATTAACAATTGCCTAGTTGTTAATCCTAGCTGCTTCATCTAAAGGGTATACAAAAATGACTTATTGGCTTACATGATTAATAAATTATCTGTATTTCTACATTTTTTTCATTACCGAACATCCCAGCCAAACACTACTAACATCTCATCCCAACATCGAATCCTGTGGAAAATAACAGGTTCAATAAAAATTCAACTGTTGTTTTTGATAAACATGTAAAATCCATACAATAACAAATTATATACAAATTACATGTAATGTTTACGCAGTTATAAACTCTAGTACATATGATTAAATGTAATACTATGAGCATTTAGTCTAGAAAAAAATGTTACTGTAACCATGTTCCTATAAAGATCTTCAATTGTTCACATTAATCTTTTATTTCCATTACTTAGTACATATATGATTAACATGTAATTTCTAATTTGATTTTTGTCACACGAGTTTTGATATTAGTATGATAGAATGCTGGAGAAAATTTTACCTAATTTGTTTGATGAACTATTTGTACTGTAAAAAAAAATGTTGGTGTCTGTTCATGGATTGTGGGTCATTGTCTTGTATATACATGTTTGGGTCTGTTTATGGATTGTGGGACATTGTCATGTATATGTATACCTGTTTGTGTCTGTTCATGAATTGTGGGTTATCATCATATATTTCTTATTCTAACATTTTTCAGTTGATTGTTCATGAGTTTTTGTGTCTTTGAGTTTACTTAATTGACATTTGTATACTGGATATATGCGTCCATACATATTGAGTTTGTACATATGTACAATGAAAAATATGTATTGGAATGCTTGTGGTTTTTGAATCTCTTTCATGTATAAATGTTTGTGTCTATTCATGAATTGTAGGTCACTGTCAGAGATTATTTGTTCTAACATTTTTCCTATAGTTTATTACTGTGTCTTTGAGTTTAGTTATCTGTTTATTTGCAAACATAATTACCAGGTACATGGGATGTTGGTCACTGTCATAGATTGTTTGCTCAAATATTTTTGCGGTGGGTTGTTTATGAGTTTTTTGTGTCTTTGAGGTCAGATATTTGACTGTTCATATGCGTACATATATATATTGCAAGTTTAGACATATGTTTATATGCAAATATTTGCATTTCCATTGTTTTTTCCCACTGTAAGCCCATACGGAGGAGCTGCAATTATTTCTCTATAATCGCAATTGCTCTGTCTGTATACTATGACGTCAAAAAGGTGTAACATTATATATACTTTTCCATGACGTTATATATAGATTTAAACCACTATACAATACATCATGTGTTTTTCTCCAACTCAATTAAAATTGACGTATTTATATGTAATATTAAAACATGTTTTTGATAACATTTTAAAGGAATTACTGTTATAACATATCATTGATTCTGTTAACAAATCTATGTGAATTAAAAAGATACATTACAGTCTGAATGCTTACTTTTGATGTAATAGCTAAATGTCAAGGTCTAGGCTAATACAGGGTATTTGCGAGTGGTAAAATGCAATATAAGTAATAAACAACAATTATTTAGTGAACATGGCGTTATGAATAGCAACTGCTCTGCTGGCATATTTTCCATGATGTGCTAGCGTGCATCATGGAATATGCCAACAGAGCAATTGCTATTCATAACGCCATGTTCACTAAATAACGTTGTTTATTTCTTAAATATATACATTGATATGTGATCGCAGATAATTTTTTAGTTTTTAAACATTAAAGCATTATTACTTGAAAGATGTGGTCACAATTTACTGCAGCATAGTGTGTATACAAATTGAATACCAAGCACTAGCATATTATGAAAATGTGTTGCGTACACTATTATTTTAACTTACATGTACAATTGTAGAATTTAATTCACTGAACCTTTCTTATATTTGATTCACAGATTCTATTGAAGAACACAAGGATTAATGTCCCAAGTGGTATAGAATCAGTGGATAAACCATCATGCACCACATTACCATCAAAGAAAAAATGGACAATGGAATAGGACATTTGAATTTTATATGGACTTTAAAGATTAAAGTGTACCAAGAGAGGCAGAACCACTGAAAGTAAAAAACAATTGCAAATTTCTTGCTGATAGAAGTATTCATCAGAAAAAGAGTAAAATGCAACATATGCTGAGACTTAATCAGCAGATACGAAAGCTGATCCAATGAGCCCCCGTTAAACGTAATGGCGGAAGATGAGGATGCAAATTTAGGACGTTTGGTCTTGCAGTAACAAATGATTCTGTAATAAACCCTTTAAATTTCAACAGTAATTGGAAGATAATCTCCTCATGAAATACCCTGGACTTATTTATAAACAAGAGTCGTCTGTATGCTTCATGTTTTAGATTGAAGATTGAATGTGTATGTGTTATATCTGTATTACTCTCTCTGCTTCCCATCTGCAACATGTGTACCTGTGGTGTAACCTCATGGTTTAGTTTTTATTCGTTTTAAAATCTTAATATCAGCAATAAGATGTTGTAATTTCTTATGTGTTACTTTTATGTTTAAGGTCAAGTGAACATGATTGAAATATGTATTGCATATATTTTAAAAGTATATTACAATGTAATTTAGAATACTTAACGTTTTTAAAAAAGGACAATCATATTTATATCTAATATTTACATGTAGTGTATATTTCCCCTTATGTTTGCAGAGGACATCTGTGACGTTCAATTTCTCATGACACCTGTGGGTTTTAGCTCTGCTGGCCATAGACCAGAAGAGTGTATGCGATGATCTGTTTGTGTAGCTTTCTGTTTGTCTCTCTGTGAACAATTTTCAAATGCTACTACTATTACAGCTATCAAGAATGTTCACATATATATACATGTCTTGTGTTTGAAATCATGCATGACACATTTTTCTAACTTTGAGAAATAGAATATATAATCTTTAACTGACAAAAGTGTTCCCTTATTAATATTGTTTTACCTCTGCAAATAAAGGTATCATGGTATAAAGGATTTACCTTGTCTGTCTGTTAATCTGTGTCTACATTACAAGTGTTGAGGATGGATTGCTATGCCATAGCAATATTTTTGGTGGGGGTTATGCATTTGCTGCTGCCTTTATTTGACACAGAGATGGTCATGGTCATGTAGGGATTCGTCATGACCTAGACGTGGTAGTACATGGACAAGGTGACAAGGAAAATAATGATTTGGGGTATTACCCTAATACAAAGTCACAAGGAAAAGCGTATAGGACATTTTGATGTGGCCTAAGCTATAACCGAGATAAGTTGTTCACACCTTAATTTTTACAAGTAGTTTCAAACCAATGGCATTTGACACTTTAGTCGTCAATGATTTTAGTGAAGAGGTTTTCTGGTCTGTTACCATATTCTCTTTGAAGATAATTATAGAAACCAAACTTAGAAAACAATGTATTTGAAGACATTTTTTTTTTTATCTTTGACACCGGTTAAGGACAATGTTTTGATCTATGTTCATCTTATCAAAAGGGGTACACAGACCAAACTTCTTCCTGAGATGCATTAACATATACTAGTATATGATCATTTCAAAGCATGCTTTGCATGCTGCTTCTGACTTAAATTACATAAGTCTGTGATTCATAAGCACAGTATCTATATCTTTTTATTTCAAGGGGTTTACAAAGTAAATTTCTTCAGTGCATCACTGGCTGCCACCTTTTCAGGAATGCCCCATACTATGCACTGTTGCCATTAGGAGACAAGTCGTTAGTAATTCTTCGGTTACTTTTATAAAACAAATTCCCTTAACCATTTCTGTGCCACAGGGCCTATTTGGGCCTATTTGAATATCTACGTTAAGTGCCACAGGGCCTATTTTGGCCTATGGCAATTTGAAAAAATATACATTAAAATAAAAAAAAATATTAAATATATTCAGGTTCTGTTTTTCATTATTAATTTTTTAAAATTTGTATCAATATACATCGTATGATCTATGTGTTTAGTGAAATACTGCTGATAACGTCACAACGTTAAAAATGACATCATAATCATGACGTCACTACGTCACACAGCGCAAACTCGTTGTCTGCGTTTTACCATGGCTGGCGTATGGTTTTTGTGAATACATCCCCAGGACTTTTCCGTCAGAACGGGAAAATAATATCTGTCCTAATGCACAACCTGGACCAAAGGAAATGCCCCCTCCCCCACAAGAGCACGACCAATCTTACTTTTTCCTACTCTGCCATATAAACCCTGGGCTCGTTTAACATATAACCGACTTTTGACTAAAATCTATCTTAAAAGACCAAATATTTTTCATAAGATCTCACCATAGCTCATAAATTTGTCATATCTTAATAGGATAATCTTAAATACTGTCAAAATACAGGTCTTAAGTCCAACTTTAACATGGCGAGAGCTAATACTTTAGTCCACCACCGAAGGCCGAGTATAATTCGAGTGTGCGCGACTTTTTTATTTTTATGCTG
Organism: Magallana gigas; assembly: GCF_963853765.1. Classification (NCBI taxonomy): domain Eukaryota; kingdom Metazoa; phylum Mollusca; class Bivalvia; order Ostreida; family Ostreidae; genus Magallana; species Magallana gigas. Next base: position 16,577,441 of record NC_088859.1, on the reverse strand, counting down.
CCGTTAGTGCTGATTAAAAAAATCAAATAAAACACATCGGTAATATCAATGCGGTTTTTTTTTAATCGGGTAAAAAGCTACTACATACAGCATCGTTCTCTGGTATTGTATAATTTGCAAGAAATCGAGAGAATATTAAGCACCAAAGGAAGCATGTACTTTATATGTATTATTTTTATTCAGAGTTAATTAATGAACGGCAATATAAACTGCGATATGCCAAATAAGGAGGAATGGGGCACTGAAAAAAATTACTTTGATATGATCCTAGAACAAAATTTTAGCCAGATGATCAACATTTAAAAAAAGTCCATCTTGTGACATTTTACTGTAGTTTTCATGCATGTAAAAGAACAATACTGAATCTTTGGACAGAAAAACAAGAACTGCATGTAATAACTTATTTGGAGATAATGGTGATGCTTCGACCGTGTTCGAGATTAAGACTTTAGTGCCCAACCCCCCCATCCCCCCTGCGTACGCGCTTCAAGTCCTATTGATACCTTTTTCGTATCTTCTGTCTCCTTCTTCAGAGCATTTCAAACAGAGACATTTTTTCTTGAAACTAAATTTCAACCGTGTCTCTAAAATTGGATACCGTATATCATAGACATTTAATTTTCACATGGATGGTTCTGACCGCACGGACTTTCATTACCTGTTTTATGGTCATAAAGAGCATCTACTCTGTGTAAAGGTGCAAATATAGCGGTAAAAGAAGGAAAGATTTCTAGGACTGTAATATACTTCATGAAAATATGTAATCACAAAATTTTATCATTATTATATTTTAGACAACTCAGTTGGTCAAGCGGATTTAATCACTAAAACAAACTGTAAGACCACAAGTTGGTAAAAAAAACTTCTTAGATCTAATCGAGATATAGAATCGTAAATGTTTTGCATTTCATAACTGTTATATTTCATCGTATGATGATGAACTATGTGTAATCGTTAACTTTCTTAGGTCTATATTGTTTTTTATTCTTTGAATATTAGAACTATAATATAAATCACAATCGTAGTTGTATCGATAAATAAGCTAAGATATTAGAGAACATTAAGAACAAAATTATACATCTTTTTCCGAGAGTTCAAACGTTTACAACTGACGATCGTGATTGTCAATTTTACACGTATGATGTGGTAAAAGTTTTTACTTTGTATGGAATAAAATGTAAAAATTAAGATAGTGTTCACCTGTCCGAGAAAAGGAAGATTTTAAAACATACAGATAATTTAAAGCTACATAGTCCGATTTTTTTTGGCTATGGGAGTATCAAATATTTTTCTATACAGACCAAATTTATTAGACAAATGCCTATTTACACAAACAAAATCCGTCTCCTTTCAAAGTTTGTATTATTTAAAGTACATAAAAAATTTCTGTATGAGAAAACAAAAAACAAAACAAACCAACTCCATCTTGGGAATGTTTAGAAACGGGAACCGCTTGGTTTTGTTCCCGAATGATTGGGTTTATTCAACCCGCATGTGATGTATCGATTGTACATGTATACAAAACACTTCCCCAAATATTAGTGAATAAAATGTACCGACGTTTATTTTTGATTTGAATTTTTTTCAAAGTCGTAATACAACCATACCCGCCTTGACCTCAGCAGCGAATTTTATTATGAGACGAAAGAAATCAATACAATTTATGTCGTTTGTTTTTGTAAATAAATTGTGTACATCACTTTTTCAATAAAATATGGCTTAATGTACCTGGAAAACTACTGCAATGTCTATTATGATACTCATACTTAGCATAGCCATCGTATAAAATCGAACATAGCAGCTTTAAAAATTTCACGATAAGCCTATATATTATTCTATTTACGAAATCATTAAAGTCATTTGGGGTATTTTGAATAACAGTTTTTGTTCAACTTGATTGTAAAATATGTGTAAATACGCATGTTTAATACAGTTCGTTGTTTTGGTCCAACAGAAAGATCATACTCGTTCATGTGCGGACCTAGAAGGGGGTGCATGGACTATTCCTTCCACCTCTTGGGAAATCAAATTAAAAAGATTTTATAGCAAAATTCCCGAAACAGGCCTCTAAACCCCTCTCCAACATTGGAAAACAAAATTATCCCTCGGACACCCCCTGGAAATGTTTTCTGGATCCGCGCATGCTGTAACAAACATACAATATATCAATTTTCTCGCTGAATAAAGCAATAGCATACAGTGTAATGAGAAATGAATATTGAGCAGCGTTTTCAACACATAAATTCTCTTTACTGAGGTTAGCGAGAATATTTTAATAACAAAATAATTTATTAATGTATGTCATTTCTTCTTTAAACTCTCTATATATAAATCACTGCATGGCGTTGGAAGCAATTTGAAAGTGAGTGGGGGGGGGGGGGCTAGACTAATCCTAAAAAATATTGACAAGCAAAAAAAAAAATGATAAAAAACTAATTCCCAAAAAATCCGGGGGGGGGGGGGGTAGTACTATACCTATACTTCCAAAAAAAATCTTACCTACCAAAATAAAAAAAATTCCCACATCATGAAATTCCTAATCCGGGGGGGTGGGGGTGGGGGGGGGGGGGGAATAGTATGCCTATGACTTCAACTTCTCAATAATTTAATCATTTCAAGGTAAATTTAGGAACAAATATGTTTCCTGCGAGAAAGAGTGGGGGGGGGGGGGGAGGCTAACCTTCTATGATGCTATGTGCCTAATGGTTAGGTCTAACTTTGCAAAAATGGTGGGGTGGGTGCTAAGCCCCCCTTAGCCCTCCCCCCTCCGATTCCGACGCCTATGTAAATTACATTGCAGGTGGTGACTGTTGGAGAGTTTCATTTGTTCGTGTTTTGTACATTGCAGTGTGATACACCACACTTTCTAAAACACGGAACGCGGGGTGATTCGAAATTTCCCCCAAATGACTTTACGAGCATAAACTTGGATGGACGTTTATGCTTGCGCGATTTCATAGAAATGATTATTAAAACGAACAAGGAATTGCTTACCAATCTAGCACTGTCATTCTTTGTCTGTCTGTCTGCATATCTAACACACAGTAAAAACCAATTCCTTTTGCGAATTTCTTAAACTGCATCATGATAAACCTTTACAGCTGCAGCCAGCAATACCTGCCTCTTGACCACTAACATATTTGCGTTATACTAATTAATTAGTTTTTGAAAATTATCCGCTATTAATGACAATGATTGTTACAAAAATATCGTATTAATGATGCATACAGGCTCTAAAACAATGTAAGTTGGTTATATAAAATCGCTTTAATACATTTGGTGCTTTGCTTAATTACACATATAGTTTAATGTTAATCTAATATGGTTTGTACATGGTCAGTAAATCCCATACGGTGCGAGGCCGAATGAAGATGTTTTAAAAATAAATGTCCAAATTATTCGTGGGAAAAACTCAGTTATTGCTATTTAGACCATATACTTTCGTGATAATCCCGCCCCATCAGTTCCATTTTTCACAATTTGAGGAAATTTCTGGTGTGAAAAACATGATTAAGTTTGCATTGCATGTCATTAGGTTATCAAAAAAGAAATCCGATAATTTATGATTTTTTTAAGTCAACCTACTTAAACTCTCTCTCTCTCTCTCTCTCTCTCTCTCTCTCTCTCTCTCTCTCTCTCTCTCTCTCTCAGGAATAAGATAGCTTTTTTATCGTGAAATTTATGTCTCATATATGTGCAAACAAAGAAATAAGAGATATATGCATTATATCTTATAGAACTACATGTAATTTCAATGATAAAAAATTCACATGTATGCGTGGATTATAATTAAGATTGACAGGATAAGAACGTGATTATTTTAAAAACTGCACGTATTTGTTAAAGATTGGGAACATGCATCATTAATGAAGTAATTCATATTTTTTGAAAGACGTGGTTTTCTTTACATTTCTTTTTCATTTGGCGACGCTTAAAAAGAAAGAAAAAAAAAGAATGGCGTAACGTCTTATTTGAAATGACAGAGAAAAAGATAAAAAGCCATTGTTTTCGATAATAACATTAGAAATTATTGATTAAACACAAAACTGCATCCCGCAACGCTAAAAAATGGTACGGCGCGTTGTGTCAGATTGTTACGTCAAAACATGAATTTGATAACGTCATGCTTGGCACTGAAGCGTAATAACGTCTTTTTTGACGTGGCAGCGAAAGGGTTAAAAAAAGCCTATATATATATAAGTCTGATAAAATGATATTTTGTATTTTGTGCTCCTATACAAATCATATTCAGCTGTATGCTATATATCATTGTTTTAGCACCCATACATGGTTTGTGGGATATATCCCATAAAGAATCTATATATATATTGCCATGACATGGTTTGTGGGTTCCTACCCACAAGTATGATATATATATATTATCTACTATATATCACTGTGGGTATGTATACCCACAATGTGGTGACCCACAACGTTATCTATAACTTTGAAACCAAATATGAGTAATCTTTATATTCATCTTATATTTGGCTTCTTCATCAAAAACTATTCCTAAAAATGCGTTTCCTTTTGTAATAAGCCTACCACAAATGCAGGGTCCCACAACCCATGTTTATGGATCATGACCCGCAAACCATGTCAAGTACCTATATATATATATATATATATATATATATATATATATATATATATATATATATATATATATATATATAATCTTTTATCATGTTATATCATTAAAGGTTTCAAATCCATCCACTAATGCAATTGAAAATGTGTGCAAATGTATATCATTAGTGGTCAAGGTAGTACTTATTTCTCAGTTTTTTTCCATATCATTAGAGGTTACGGTTTTTGACCGCTAATGATACAAATCTGAAATTATATCATTAGCGGACGGTTAGGTTGTTCGTTAATGATAAAATTATATCATTAGTGGTCAACATCCTGACCACTAATGAAACATTATATCATTAGTGGACGTTGTATCATTAGAGGTTGCTACAGGGCTGAATGTTTCAATGCAATCTTTATTTTTTTATGTTTATTGTAGCATTAATGATGATAAACCGTTATATAAATTTGCAAATATGTTAGAATGGGGAAAACCAATACACATGCAATACACTAAATTAATTAGTTAACATCTACTTGTAGATCATATTTTTAAAAATAGATACTCCGGAACAATGATTCAATTGAAGGGAAAGGATAGTCCTAGAAATTTTACATTTAAGCTAATAGAGTGGTTTAAATGAGTACTGTTTGAAGATAATCTCTATGATTGAACTTTAAATTTAATGCACGTTTGAAGTTAGAGAAATTGAAGTCCTCTGCTGACATGATGTAGAACTTTTTTGTTTTAAAAACCAACAATTCAATTTTAATCATACTATCTATTCCGTTTTACTTGGGAAATGTACAAAGTGCTCTGTATTAAACGATGATGTATGCATTTCTGTTACTCAAGTAATCATTTTTCAGCATTAATCAGCATTAATCATTTTTCAGCATTAATCATTATATTGACAATGATGCTGATAACCATAATTTTTACAGTTTTATAATTTAAAAATTTGACCAAGAATCAATATTATCGTTTCGTCTCAATTAAAGAATAAAGAATGAATGAATAAAAAATTAATTTCTCGTTTTCCTTGCCTCTCCAAATTATCGTAAAATGGTTGGTGTTGATTATATATAGATTAGGTATCGGTATGGTCAATCATCAAACAATTATCACCTTGCGGGACAAGTGTTGCCCAAATAAACAACACAGGTCCCGCGTCTAACGCCTGGAGCCATTCAAATGACCAAGTAGGTGATAATTAGGTGTAGCGCTTGGAGATACACAGCGACTTCGAGGAATCGAGAGTAAGAAACTATAGATTATGAACAGCGGGACTACAGTTTGACTTTGAGGGAGGGATTAAGGGTTTCGAGAGATCAAGAGTAAATTTGCTTAGTTATACCAGGAAAAAAAATCGGGACCCTAGACTTACTTTGAGCAATAAAAATTCGAGCCATCGAGAGAATTTTCTTACATCTATATATATTTATTTATACGCGTTTGTTATATGTTGTTAATATCAGAACTTGTTTAAAGAAATCAATTCACAATGCCACAAAATTTACAACTAATGATTCTAAGGATCTTAATTCAATACATTTGGTTTCAATATTCACTGTTGAAATATGACCCCATGTAAATTTTTAACCAAAGTTACAATTCTTCGCTACAACTGAGCGAGTATGATTAATGTAATCGGGATATGTTAAAACACTCACAATTCTCTAAATTCGAATTCCCGAACAGACATTTCCTATTATGCTTGATTTCTGTTGACAATTCCCACAATTACGCGGAGATTCATATGACACTTAACAAATGCTAACCCTCCGCTTTTAGATAAGACACGCGTGCACATGCGCTATATGCAACTGATTTTTGATTTAGCGGAATGTGAGAGGCGAAAGAGAGTCCTATATTACGGAAGCGTACATGTATCGGGGCCTTCACTTGTCGTGTTTTAACTCATAAATTGTCCAACGTTTTATCATATTGTCAACATATAAAGTATTGTGACCTCTTATTTATGTAAATCAATTGAATTGTATTTTGTGATTTTTTTATAATCTAAATGATCTTATTGAATTTTACCAGTTTTATTGCTATCTGCGTTATCGACTTTAAAAAATATGAAGTTTGAAATGTTGATTTATGAATGTGAACTAATTATATTGAGATAGAAAATTAGACAAAGAACAATAAAATAAATGCTTTATAGGAATGTCGATATCAATATGCTTTCATTTTTAGGGGATATATTGCAAAAATATTATCGAATGAACTTCGCAGGTGCGGGAGTTCTGAAGGTGACGTCACCATCAGAACTCTCGCCCCCCGCGAAATTCATTCAATAACAATATTTTTGCCGTATGATTCTAAGAAATGAAAACATATTTATGTCTATATACCTATAATGTATACATTTACATTGTTCTATGGCAACATTTCTTTCTCGATTTAACTAAAACGTACCCTAACATTATCAATTTTAACTCAATGTTAAATCGATATAGCAGATAGCACGAAAACTGATCAATTACAGAAGAGTGATTTAAATTATGTTAACTCACCTCAATACGATGAAAAATATTTGCATAATTAAAACAACATAATAGTTTATATGTTGATAAGACGATAAAAAGTATGACAATGTATGTTATTACACAACAAGTGTCGGCCCCGAAACGCTTCCGTCCTATATAGATATTGTTCCACATTTTCAAGAACTTGTCATCTTAAAACGAGTATCACAATTAGTAATCCTAATGCTATGTTCGTAAAAAAAAACAACCCGGAAATGATAGATTGACGTCAGATATTAATGACTATTCTTAAAGCGGTGGGGATTTGAAATAAACAATCGACTTTCATTGTTCTATTCTTGTTGCAGGCGTTTTTTGTTGTTTTTTTTAAAACATCTATAATCAAAGTAGTTGTAAATTGGTTGTATTGTTTTAATATATAATTATGTATTGTTTTCTTTCCCTTTGAAAATAATTACAAAACATATCAGTCTAAGGTTATCAAAAATCTTTGCTCTAAACTGAAAAAAAATCTTGAAATAAGGAATACTAGTATTATCTATTTAAAGACCGTTCTTTTGCCCAAAGAAATTAAAAGAAAACTCTCTGATAAATCACAAACAGAGCATACTATATATCATTGTATGTGCAATCTAAAAGCGGACGTTAGTGTCAAAGGAATCTCAGCGTACATGTAGTTGTACAGATATTGTCAACAGATGCCACTGGCAAGCACCGTAGAAAATGCAAATGTCTTCTGTCCTTATTTTGACCTGGTAATTCCAAATTTAGAGGATTGTGAAAACATTATTACTTAGTTGTAGCGAATATCATTCTATCGATGTCACTGAAAATATCAGAATAGCTGATAGCTGATTTCCCTTGCAAAAATAGGCTTTGAGTTATGTTCAACAAAAAACATCTGCTAAGCACCTCCACAATAATAGTAATTTTAGAGAGTTTAGTCTGTATGACGTTTTTTTGCAGAAAAGTATGGTTCACAGAACTCCTCTTACAACTTTTGGGGTAGCTACGTCATCTCTTGGAATATGATTGGGGCCGTCCTATAGATGTGCAATAAGGTTGAAAAAATTTAAATTTCATCCAAGGAGTCAAATAGTAGCAGAAAATTAACGTTTATCACTCCTAAAAAAACCTAGATCCTCTTATGGTTTAATGAATAGACACATCATATCTTAGGATATGATAAGGGCTGTCCTATAGATGTGCAAAAGGTTTTAATAATTAAATTTCATCCAGGGAGTTAAATAATAGCAAAAACTAGACTTTGACCCGGGCGTGCACGGGTTGACATTGTATATGATATCGGACATTTACGAAATACATACATCGACACACCGTATTGTTGCCATTCACATAATAAAGCTTTAAGCCTACAATAATGCTATTAATTTCACTACACTCTGCTAGTTAGAATAATCTAACTGTGTCTTGGGACAGGCCTATACCACAGTTAAAATGCCTCCCATATACCCGTAATGTAGCAAAAAATTGCAGAATCGCTCCGAAATGATTTTGGAGAAAATAATTGAAGCTGCATTGAAAATAACAGTCAAATCATTCATAACAAACCATTTTGAGGCTGTAAATACATTTCATCTAAAAATTTAATTCATATTAATGAAGAATTCAACACTTTCTCAAGCAACGTTTTTCACTCGCTGACATTCGGAACTATCATAATTTCTCATATTAAATGCAATGAGTATTATATATATATATATATATATATAAAATAAACATAATTTTTTTAAAAATTGCTTTTCCAAAAGAAATCGAAATGAGAAGTATTCAAATTTTTACGCCAGCTGCTTCTTCAGTCCTTTTTACGAAAATATAGGTCATTGTTCATTGACAATTTTTTCGGATGAATATTACTTAAAATGTATTATTACAATAAATATAATATATTATTACTTGCATGATTATTGTTCGTTAGTTATCACAGTCTTTTTTTATTATATATTGTATAAGAGTGGGTTTTATCTTTTCTTTTCTTTTAAATGACGGAATAGTTATGAAAAACCTGCAACATATTTCCGCACTCGTGTAGACTATTTAGGCACATGTATGTGCAATGTTTGCTAGTGACGCAAGACTGGTGGTAGTACTTTCTACGGACATGAAGAACTACATGTATTTAAACACTAGTTTCTGAAGAGAAATTTCTTAAGATGCCTTAAAACTGGCAGATCAAAAACTAAAATATTCCCCAAAAAAGAACATTAAGGTGGCTCGCCACACCAATACATTATTTGATGGATCGATAAAGAAACATATTTGAGAAAAGTTTATACAAAAATGACACCGATATCGGCTTCAAATTATTCTATATAATTTTTGAGGGGTATTTTTCGATAGAAACTGGAAACATCCTTGTATCGTCGAACAGGATATCTTAGAGCTAAAAGTTTGGTATCAATTAATGCACAATATAATAATCTGTAAATACATATCAAAGGCCGTCATATAAGCTTTATAGTATTTTAATTAAAAATATTTATAAAAATTAAAAACAAGAAAAGCAGATTTCTTTTTTAAATCTATGAATAAAACCTGCAACTTAACTGTTACTGGTATTATACAATTGCTGTACAATCATATTTCAACAAGAAATTGAAACGAAATTGTGAAATTAAAGAAAACTTGGAAAATCTTAAAATCGAACCGATCCCGATTGTAATTAAACTGATCCCAAACGAAATCATATAAAGGTAGAATATATCACAATTATTGCCAAACGTTCAAGTGTTTTACGCTGTAAAATGATTTTGGCATTTAATGAATATATATTTCATATCAATTACTGCAGCATTTTTGTGAAATTTCAAATTTAAAATAATTCTGATCGGGATCATTTTTTTTCAATCGGGATTGGTTCAAATTTAATAATCTAATGATTAATAATGGCATTTTTTGTTGTGAAAATTTAGCATTTTTGTATCAATTTCTTTGCAAAATGGTATCATTGTTTAGTTAGTACTTTATGTCACTACACGTTATTCTTTAAATTTTATCCATAGATTTAAAAGATATTAAAGAATTACAATTTTGATTTACAAAAATATTTTTTTAATTATAAAATTAAATGCTTGAAAAAACGATCTTTGGCATGTATTTATTCATGATCATATTACACATTTATTAACACCAAGTTTTAAGCTCTAAAATACCCTGTTAGTCCTTGAATGCACATAAAATATTGTAACTTTTGTTTTTGCGTTTGTAAGTGTGTGAAACTGCGATGTGTGAGTTTGGGTGAAAGAATAATTAAATATAATTAAAAAAGGTATTTATGATATGCTGTTGTTTACATAAGTTATCTTGCTACTTTTCATGTAAAAATAAATGGCTGATTTGATAAAAACAGCATCGGTAAATTGTCAAGGCATACACCAGAAATTGAACCATTTATTGAAACGCAGTGAAGATATAAATGTATACTCAATTCATATAGGTCAAACTCAAGAGGTGTTTGTCTCCTTTTTAACAATAAGTTTGAATTTGAAATACACAATGTAATTAAAGATAATGAAGGACATCTTTTAGCGATCGACATAACCATCGAGGAAAATCGAGTTCCTAAAATTAAAATTTGTGATCCAAATTTTGACAATCCATGTTTTTACGAAAAAGCCTGAGATATTTGAACCTAGGAATTGACCATTTCATACTGTGTGTAGATTTTAACCTTGCTTTAAATCCACTGTTGGATACAGAAAACTATAGCAATGTCAATAATTCAAAAGTAAGGCATAAGGTTCTTGAACTGATGAAGAATTAACAATTAGTAGATTACTTTAGGATTCTAAATCTATGCAAAATAGTATTTACTTGGAGAAAAAGAAATCCTCTAAGACAATGCTAATTTGATGATATATTTATATCTGAAACTTGTCAAATATGGTAGAAACAATTTCTATAAAACTTGGTTAAAGAAGATCACTCTACAGTACTTTCAGAGTTAAAATTTTATAAATTTATTAGGGGTCGTTGGCTTTGGAAGTTCAATAACAGTCCTCTGACTGATAAAACTTAAATTTAAAAGTTTAAACATACTATTTTTAAAGATGCATGATGATTATATAAACTATAGTATTTTTCTTGAAGTTTTACTTATGGAGATATGTAACATTACTTTTTCATAATCTTCATGAGAGAGAGAGAGAGAGAGAGAGAGAGAGAGAGAGAGAGAGAGAGAGAGAGAGAGAGAGAGAGAGAGAGAGAGAGAGATCAAAGGACTGAGACTACTGAAAAACGGGGTCTTGAAAGTGTCCACATTTTCCTCGAATATGTTCCAAAAATTATGAGTTTGAATTAGTTGTTTCAATCTAGTTTGTTTTAATTCGGCTTTTTGCAAAATGTCTGATTTTTTGTCTAAATTTTACTAAATCCCGGCCGGGACTGTTCTTCATAATTGTTGAAAATTGACACAACGGTATTTTATGTAAGGTTAGACCCCAAGGAAAATTTTTAAAAACTACAGCTAACCGGGAAAATCAAAACAACTATATTCAGCTAGATACATGTAGTTCAAATAATTAGATTTATTTAATTTTGTGATTCAAAGGAAAATACACAAGTCCGACGGTACCTGTTATACAAGGTTTATGAGAACTCCGAAAACTCTCAAACAGCTGAATAACCGAACAAAGTTAACATTTGTATATCGATAACAAACACAGGGACCTGACGTTGGAAATATATCTTTTTACAAAAAGATTATTCAAATTACTATAACAATAAAAAAAAGTTCGTCACGGTAGCCATTCTGTTTTAGACCGACTTATCTGTCACGATTTTCTTGCAGCGATTCGTATAAAATAAATAGGTAAAAATAGATTCGTTCGCCACTGACTAACTTTTTTGTGTAAACTCATGCATAATCAATACGGACTACATACACCATTCCTTTCATTAAAAATCATACTTCGAATTCAGTCAACTGCTTTTCAAATCGATAAAACTAGAAAATGTGAATGAATCACGTCATATTTTGGGTTAGACCTTTTCTGGCTGTTATATGTCATTAAAAATAAAGCAACAGAATAAAAAAAGACTTAAACTGATTAATGTACAGAGATAAGTCAGTTAAAGGACAGCTGGTTAGAAAAAAAAATAAGGAAAATGTCCAGATCGGTTACTTAGTGCTAATGAAGGAGAATTCGTTTCATGTCTAGGAAAAATGGTGGTAATTTGTTTAAATGACAATTGATAAAGCAATAATTATTGTATGATAATTGTAAATTGTGAAATTAAGCTATTAATTCAGAATTATTTGATTTAAAATTTCTAAAATATGCAAAGTTAACGCTTTTAACAGCAAAATTAACAAATGGTGTAGGACATTGTCATTTCAGGGATCTGTGTCCTTTCAATACCCTCTCGTCTATTAAGCGCACATTTTTTTGCGTGTCTTTGAAAAAATGAACTTAATTTCGAAAGCGATTTAATTTTTTCGAAAAGCTACAATAAAGGATTTGTAAATCAGTTTTTTAAACTACGAAAAAAATTGCAGTTTTTATTTCTTCTTAAAATTGAGATAAGTACTATTTTTTTTACATGTACTACCACACGGTAATTTAAAAATCTAAAACACAACAACCATGCATTATCTCTGAATTCATAGGTCTAATATTGGTGCGAGATATTTACCGATGGGAGAAAGATCAGCTGAGTTTCTGATGAGAGACATTAAGTTATTGATGAAAAATTCTTTTAAATCATGAATATGACTGGTTTTGTCCGTTATAAAGTATAAAAAAAAAGGAAACTTATGTCTCATAACATTAAAAAAGTTACATGATTATATATTCCAACTAAGCTGGAAAACATGAACATTAAGATTTAATTGGTTCTTCAATCGATAAGATTGTATATATTATTTGATCTATTGGTCACCCAAAATGTATAGTCTATATAGATTTTGCTAACAATGCATCGTTCAAAATTAAAATTCAGTTTAATTAACTAAAGAGTCAATGAACGAGAAGACAAATTCAGACTTGTTTTTATTTTCTATGTATGTACAAAATTTAGAGATGAACAGCAGTCATACCGCAAATAGACTCGAAGCCAATGAAACATCTAATTAATATGTGAGACACTGTGTATAACCCGTCCAGATTTTAACCTCGGCTTGCGCATTAAGTTCGGTATTTTTTAGGTGATAGATTGTTAAAATAGAATTTACAACTTTCAAAAATGGCACATTGCGTTTGGGAACTTTACTTTCAATTCAACCTTCAACCTCTTCTATTGATCAATGAGTTCGTCCACCAACTGAATCGTCTACGGCGTTGTGCATTCAGTTACGTAACTCATTCCACAAATCACTACCACTATTGAACCCGAGCAAGAATATTCTGATCAATAAAGCTATATTTGTTTATTTTCTTTCTAGAATTTGCTTTATACATAGAGGCCTGAAACGATTTAATGCGTGTTTTTATAATATATATTTGATATAATGCATGAAAAGTTTTTGCACTATTTTCTTACGAGTAGACTCAATTTATGTGTTCTACGCGTGCCTTCGAGTTTGAGACTTCGGCTGACAGTAAACTAATAGACGGGGTCACGTGACCCCGCCTAAAAATGAAAATATCTTATGGAAAGATATTAAGAATATTGAGTCACTGTCTGATATTGATTTTGAGCTTTTGCAGGAAACAAACAGTTTTAACTTGAAAAAGTTAGAAAGGAAAATATACAAGGTCATTAAAAGATCACAGGCTAATTGGGTAGAAGAAGGAGATGCATCTACTTCTACCTTGAAGGCGACATATTGGAAAGTAAGATTTATAATGTGTTGAAAGACATGAAAAATAAAAAATCTCCAGGAAGCGATGGTTTTACTGTTGAATGTTTTAAAACATTTTTTCTTGGAGGATTTTAAACATTACATTGTTTCTGCTGTTAACCATATTTTTGTTAAGAAAAGAGCTCCCTATATCACAAAGGCTAGGAATTACAGACAATGTATGCAAAATTGGCGTCCAGTTACCTTGTTGAATGTACTATACTATTTGATATCAGGATGTCTAAGTTGTAGAATCAAATCTGTTTTAAATTATCTGATATCAGAACCTCAGTCTGGTTTTACAAAAGGCCATTACATTGGAGAAAAAATACCTTTACCATTATCACTTTATTTCGTTGTTGACTTTGAATAGATAGCAGCGATGTCACCAATGACCGTGGCCATGACACCTGACTTTGGTGTGGCAGTCCACCGGACTATGGCGTGACCCTCGGTCTTTGGGTTTTACGAATATATTTGGTTTATGGTCAAATATTTTGTTTTATTTACAGAGAGAGAGAGAGAGAGAGAGAGAGAGAGAGAGAGAGAGAGAGAGAGAGAGAGACGTACATGTACTGATTGTAATTATTTTGCGTTTTTCTCTTACATAATTATTGAAAGTTAATTTTTACCCTTAATGATGTAATTTTGAAATTTAATCATAAATTTACAGAGAGGTAGTTTGTTAATGAAAAAAAAATCATATCATTAATGGTCAGGATTTTGACCACTAATGCAAGTTTATTTCATTAGGGGATACTGTAATCAAAGTACTGAGAGTACTGAAAGACGGGGTCTTCAAAGTTTGAATTTGTAATTGTCCTGGGTGTCCTCGAATATGCTTCCAAAATTTATGAGTTTAAATAATTTGTTACAATCTAGGCCTAACAAAAAAAATTGTGTGTTTAGGGTAACACTGATGAGAAAATTACGTTAGGTAGGTAGGGATTTTTTTTTATTTTATTATTTTTTTTTTATGCGCGAGAACACATATACAAATATAAAATCATAAGAATGTTTGTGTCATATAATCCCAATTTTTTTGGATTTTAAAAACAGCAGACAACAAAATTAACATTGTTCTATATTGTTGTAATTTTTCATTTCTCTCATTTTCAGCAATGTCAAAAGATCTCTATATCACAGAAACAGTGAACTATTTTCCAAAAGAGTTATTGATATAAATGATGGTATTATTCCAAAGTTCTTATGAAGATGACATGGCAGATACAAACATTACAAATCAAAAGTTCTATAATAATATGTGACATTCAGAATTTAAATCCTTCTTCTTCTTTTTTTAAAAAATCCTTCCTTGAAATTTAGACAGTGTCATAAATTCACAATATCAAATCCTTGATATTTTTATATATATGAAAACATGTGTTAACATATAAAAACATTCAATTTCAACATATCTCTGTTTTTTATTAAAAATACATGTACTTCAATATCTTGAATCATTTGAAATAAAAATTAACATTTATATGAAATTTGTCCCAATTGTTCTTTCTACAAAATATTATCTATCGCTTGCAAAAATAAGCTAATAATGTTTTTATTTTTTTGATTCTTTGCCATAGGGTCGTAAGGTAGTGACTTGTCGTCCCATGTCCTTGCAAGTTTTACATAGTGGTAGGACTGTTTTAAATTCTTTTTTTAGCTCCATGTTTGTCTCTGCTTCAGTGGCGCCACAGTAATAACAGATGTCTCTACTGCCAGTTGAAGAACTATAGTATGCAATCTCCATTGGGCTTCCGCAGTTGATGTTCATTTTTGTTACAAGTTTACCATGCAAGGAGTGTTGTGGTGGTGTCAATGGACTTCCACATGTGAAATCATAACTAGACAAAAGAAGAGCAAGTTGTACTTTTTGTCGCTCTGTTAATTTACTTTTGCCATATATTAATCTAGGTTTGTCGCACTCGATACACATCGTTGTATATCTAGCATTTTGTGCTGTAAAAACACTTGTTTCACCCTGTAAAAGTTGGTCCTCTGGTACTAAATTCGTAATTACGTCTGTTCTTTTATCTTTCTTTTGATCCTTTTTCCTGGTAGCTGGTCCTGCTTCTTCTGGTTTTTTAATCAGTGTAGGTCTGTCATCCTCTGTTGTCTCCACCACTCCATATGTACTTTCAAAGCTTTTGTAGTGATTACCATTGACATCAAGAACTGGATCAGGTAGCCAATTACGATTCGCCTGTGATGGGGAACAACACTCAATGTCATCACACTTTCTAATCTGGAAACTGTAGTGTCTCAGTCTACAGTGAACATCCACCCACTCGTTATATTCCTTAACTTTACTTGTGTGACTTTTTACAAGCTTTGTCTTGTCCATGTTGGGAAACATGACATCAATGTGCCTTGACAAATAGTCAATTTCATTTTCCTGCATTGGGCACATGATCTGGAAAGGTTGATCCTTTAACGCTAGCTTTCTGAATCGATTCTCCATTGTTCTTCGTACGGGCTCTATAGAAGCTTCCCATTCTTCTCCAATTTCCTGATGTTTGGATCTGATGCTCTCCATTGATGTGCATTTAGAAAGTGTTTTTTCCAGTTCTGTTGACCCTTTCTCTCTTGACAAAGCACAGTTCTGAAGCCCTATATTCAATATAGACATGACCCTTTCTGCAGGATTTGTCCAGGATTGACCAGGAGCACACCTGGCTGCTACATACAAATCCAAGTCCAGTTCCTTAAACAGGCAGATAGCTGATACTTTAACATGTTCAAAGTTGGTTCGATGATCTGTTCCACCATCACTGAATTTAAGAACAACCTTTGGTTTGTCCTGTAGTATCTGAATTTGTTTAAGTAGGGTTGTAGCATGTCTCATTGGGTTTGATGACTGAAACACTGAATCATTGACTACCACAGTGACCTTTCCTCTGTAAAAAGGTTTATCAATGCTTTCTGGCACATCGCATTGCATATATACAGAAGGTGTTAAGCTGCCTTTGTGGTGCAAATCATGGTCAGTAGCAGCAAGTGTAGTACTACTTAATGCTACTGATTTCTTCCCACGTACCCCAGTTGACATAGGAACATCAGGTTCTCCTATTTGTACTTTGGCTTTGTCATCATAAAAAAATAGCACACAGTCCTTTCCAAGCTCCACTGCTAATGATCTTTCATATTTAAATAAAGCATTGCAGTAATGGTCGTCAGGGTGAGAAATACGTAATTGACGTCTTTGAATTTTATATTGAACTGGAATTTTTGATGTGAAGGTCATGGCAGCATGAGAGTAAGGATTTCTTGGGCAGAACTGTAAACGTACCATTGCAGCAGATGGGATTAGTGTGTCATGAGGGCATTGTTCTTTGGTCTGATTAATTAAATCTTTAATGGACAAAATCTCTGACATGTGAGAGATGTTGTGTCTCCTATCATCTGCCGCTGTGTACTCCTCAATCATTTCTCCCAGCTTTTCAAAGAATAAATCATACTGCCCTGATGGTCTTCCTGGGTTGAGTTTTCTGAGATCAGGTAATAGTCCAGTTTCTCCCAAAAATATCATGCGAATTCTCTGCAGGGTAATTGGGTGTGCTTCATTGGATGCATCTAGTGTGAGTTCTTTATATATGGTATCTAACAGACCTGGTTCGACACATGCAACATTTCTCACCCTTGCCTTAAAATTTCTTTTCATTTCTCTAGTGTGGTATTCAGGAAATCTTGGCTTAATTTTCAGAAGGTTAGATGCAATCTGTGAGCATTTGTCACTCTCAATTCTGTTACTTTGAACTTTAATCAAACAGTATACTGTAGCAATGCTTCCACCAGGACTGTATTTGTACATGTCAACATTGACAGAAAGTTTTCAAAAAATCTAAGTCTCTGCATTGAACTTTGAAAAGGGCTTGATAAATGTTCTCTTTCATCAAAAAATACTGGCTCATTAAAATCTGCTAAGGAAACAACTTTGTCAATACGCTTGTATTCTTCACGGATTCCAATCATGTTTTTCAAAATACACCTGACACTAACATCTTCTGATACCTGACGAACTGGATGGTCTAAATTTTGATTACACTGAACTTTCTCATTCTGTTTTTTCAAGTATGTGTTATAAGATAATATACACTCTGACAAATGTTTTATGTCATGGTAAGCTTGTTCCCATGCAGGTGAACTTCTCATATAAAGCTTACAACACAAAGTCAATAAAATTTCTGAGTGTGTCTTCATCAGTGTAGCTTCAAGGGTTCCAAGTTTCTGTCATTGTAGTTCTTGAACTTGTCAAATTCTGGTGGGACTCCCAATACTTCTTTCTCCCTTCTGGCTCTGTCATTTATGGTGTCATGTTGGTTTGTTATGTACCACAAGGCATTTGTCAAGACCTAAAAAAAATTATGATTTTTTTACTTTCTTGTATCTTTGCCGTAGCATGCAACAATTGAAAAAAGGGTAACACACCGATTTTAGAATAAACAAGAGTTAATGCGAAAAGCACCATATTTCAGCATATGCCAGACATATTTTATAAAGACATATTCAACTTCAAAACATCATCTTTGGAGTCAATTTTTGTTTCTCTTAAATATCAGAAAAATATAACACAAGCACACAATACCAAGTATTCATGCTATGAATGCTATAGCGACAGAGTGAAATATAGAATGATTTATGGTGATACTACTATTTTTATAACGTGCAAGCAGACAATTCTCTATATGAAGACAGGAATAGGTTTATATTAAAGTGATATTAAAGGTGAAAGGAAATTGTGTGTACTAAAAGCTATACCACCCAGAGTCAGTGTCACATTTTTAAGCATAGAGAACTATATGCATAGATGATTAATATTATAAAGGTAATTCATACACAACTGTATATATTTGACTGTACCTGACTTGCTGGATTCTCACTAAAAATATTCAACCATTAAAGTTTAAAAAAAAAAAAACTCTTTATCATCAATTTTTTTGTATATAAAACTTATATAGTTATCTATACATGCATCTTTACCTGAGCAAAGTATTTTCCTTCAACATCTGCATTCAGAAATAGTAAATTTCTCTTCTCCATCCACATGATAACATCATTAAATAACTCATCTTTGCTCGACAAACCATCAGGAACTATAATTAATTTATTTATTTGTTTCAATCTGTACCATCTTTTAAATTTAGAAATTCCTGTAGCTGGCACACAATGATACATGTCACATGATGTAATGTACAATAAACAACGTTTTCGAATTTGATGGTTAAATTTTGATTTACATGCATTAAACACTTAATAGGAGTTTGTTTTATGCACATACCTGGAACGTTTTTTGCTAGGGACTCGAGGTTTGGTTGTCGCACCAGCACTACTAGACATCAATATTTGAAATGCATTTGGGGGGTTTACACCAATCGCCTGGTCCTGTATTTCCTCTTCTGGTTCTTCAATACATTCAAGTTTGACGTATTTTGTGTCGGGGAATGTTCTAAAAACAACACCCATAGATGCCTGATACAAATCAGATAAAATTTCATCATCGAGGGCTGACCAAGGGCCATTTTCTGTCGAGCTTAACGATATGTTTAGTAAGGAGTTTAGACATTTAAACTTTGCCTCAAACATTTCGAAAGTTTCTTTATGTCTCACAGCGCTGATGATGCGTGTCCCTTCTCTGTGTTTACATTTCTTGCACCAAATGTTAACTACTGAGCATCCTGCCATGCTGATCCGTCATTAATACGCTTGTAAGTTGATCGTAATCACTGTTATTGTATACGTTTACTAAGCGTTTTGAAGACGTCGTTAAGAACAAGAATTAATATTCTGATAAAAACGGATTTTTTATAGAAAAAATTGAAAATCACAATCGGATAAAAACGGACACCTATAAAAATGGTAGGATCGGGGCATTTTCGTAGGTTAGGTTGGGTTACCCGAAACACACAATATTTTTTGTTAGGCCCTATGTTAATTCGGCTTTTTTGCAATTGTCTGATACTTTATCTAAATTTTACTCTATTCCGGCCTTCATAATTGTAGAAAATTGACACAACGGTATATTATGTAAAATAAGACCCCAAAGAAAATTTTTAAAAAATACTACTAACCGGGAATATCAAACAACTATATCAAAGTAGATAATTTTAATCATTAGATTTATTCAATTTTGTGATCCAAGGGAAAATCTACAAGTCGGACGGTATCTGTAATAAAAGTTTTATAAAAACCCCGAAAACTCTAAAACTGCTGAGTTAACAAACAAAGTGAACATTTGTATACCGATAACAAACACAGGCACCTGACGTTAGAAATATTTTTTTACAATAAGATTCCAAGAACTTTGACAATAAAAAGATGTGTCACGGTCGCCATTTTGATTTTTAAGACCGACTTATCTGACACGATTTTCTTCATTTGCGATTCATGCAACATTAATAGGTAAAAATAAATCCGTTCGCAACTTGCTCCTTTTTTGTGTAAAATTGTGCATCACCTACACGAATTACGATACAACCGTTCCTTTCATTAAAAATCATACTCCGAAAATTAGAGACATAAATAACAGAGATTGTCAACTCCGCCATTAGCGTGAAATGTTACGGGACCAACCTTATTTTGAGAACTACAAGTGCAACAGCAATCTTGTATAAGTCATTACATTTGAACCTGATAGTAAACATGAACATGAACCTGTAAATATTTTAAGCATGTTTTATTTATGAAATATTTACAAAACTCTCTATTTAGTTTTTAAATTACTTTTTTAAAATGTATTGACTTTTCACAAAGTAATGGTAATGCATTACTTTACTCATGTAATGGTAATGTAATGCATTACTTCAAGAAATTAAGTAATGGTAATTTAAATGCCCTAATTCATGAAGTAATGGTAATGTAATGCATTATTTTACAATGTAATTCACCCCAAGCCTGATTCCAACTAAGGCGGAAAATACGAACATTAACATTTAACTTGGTTCTTCAATCGATAAGAGTGTATATATTATATGATGTATAAGTCTTCCAAAATGTATAATCTATTATAGACTTTGCTTACAATACATTGTTTAAAATTTAAATTCAGTTTAATCAACTAAAGAGCTAACGAACGAGAAGGCAAATTCAGACTTGTTTTTATTTTTCTTTGTGCAAAATTCCTTTAGAGACGAACAGCAGTCATGCCACAAGTAGACTGGAAGCAAATGAAACACCTATTTAATTTGTAAAACATCTGTGTATAAACCGTCCCGATTTTAACTTCGGCTTGCGCATGAAGTTTGGTAGTATTAAGGTGAAAGATTTTCAAAATAAAATTCACAACTTTTCAAAAATGGCAAATTGCGTTTGGGAACTTTAATTTCGATTCCACCATCAACCTCTTCTATTGATTAATGAGCTCGTACACCAACTGAATCGTCAACGGCGCTGTGCATTCAGTTACGTTACTCATTTCACATTTGAACCCGAGCAAGAATATTTTGATCAATAAAACTATTTGTTTATTTTCTAAATAGAATTTTGTTTATACACAGAGGACTTAAAAAGATTTAATGCGTGTTTTTATAATACATATTTACTAAAATGCATGAAAACTTTCTGCACTATTTTTTTACGCGTAGACTCAATTCATGTGTTCTACGCGTGCCTTCCGGTTTGAGACTTCGGCTGACAGTAAACCAATAGACGGGGTCATGTCACCGCGTCTAAAAATCAGTCATTATGAACAGTTGTACCAGTGTGTTTATTTCATTATATATTGTCCAATCAAAATGCAAAAAGAGGGAAATTTTATGAAAATCACATTATAACTATAATTTAAATGAAAACTTGTAGCTTGTTACTTGTTCACTTAAAGAAAACTGAAGTTAAACGCGCAATAAGGAATGTGTAAAGTCACCTTTATCGGTTAACGCATACAACTTAAGGATGACTTAAATTAGGTTCGACATTTAGAACATAAACGCTTTTGCTTAAAGGCTTCTAAACTAATTAAAAAACATTCATTCTAGCTATTGTAAGATAAATTTCGGGAAAATTAATAGTTAGATATTGTTTTACAACGTCAGCTTATGCTCATAAACCACTTAAACACCTAACCGAACCTCAAAAAGAAAAAAGAAAATTGGATCGTTTAAAGATAAAATGGCATATTTTGA